>NW_015172619.1:0-107268 GCF_001447785.1 Gekko japonicus | reverse complement strand
AGATTGGATTTATACCCTGCCCTTCACTCGGTGTCTCAGAGCAGTTTACAATCTCCTTTCCTTTCCCATCCCCACAACAGACGCCCTGTGAGGTAATGTGGGGCTGAGAGAGCTCTTTTGAGGACTGCTCTTGAGAGAACAGCTCTGAGAGAACCTGGGACTGACCCAAGGTCACACCAGCAGCTGCATGTGGAGGAGTGTGGCATCAAACCCGGTTCTTCCGGATTAGAGTCCATGCTCTTCATCACTACACCAAACCACGACACCAAACTGCACAAGATAAAACAGTAGCAATAAAGAACCCAGTGGTGAAGACAACTGGAAGGTCTCAAGGATGGAGGGAATCTGAAGCCAGGATAATCCAGTTGTTCTCCACAAGGGATCTCTGACCCTCCCCCCTCTGAGCACTTACTGCAGCACGTTGCACACGTCTTAATGCTCTCCCATGTCAACTGTGTCCTGATCCTGCTGGACTGATGTCTCTGGGAGAGGATATGTTAGCCTAGGTTTCTCCCAAGAGTAGGGCCTTCAATTAGTAATTCAGATGGCAGCTTATGCGCACCATCCAGCTTGCGTGGTATTTTCAAGAGATGTGACAAACAAACAGCTGAGGGCCAGTTCACAGGGCTGAATTAGACAATTGCCCCTCCCACTAGCTGCTTTGCTGCCATTCAGCAGGCATGGCTCTAGTCTTTTTTATACACAGGGATTTTTACAAACACAATGGGGGTCACTCGTGAGAAGACAAGGCTGCCGACCCCCATATTCTCAGGGGCTAAAGTAGTCCATATTAAAAACCAACTGACTATTTTATGGAAGAAACCGCACAAGGCACTCCAATGGAGGGGCTGTGGCACAGTGGAAGAGTCTCTGCTTGGGATGCAGAAGGTCCCAGGTTCAATCCCAGACATCTCCAGTTCAAAGGACCAGGTAGTAGGTGATGTGAAAGACCCCCTTGCCTGAGACCCTGGAGAGCCCCTGCCAGACCGAATAGACAGTACTGGCCTTGATGGGCCAAGGGTCAGATTCAGTGCAAGGCAGTTTCATGTATGTAATAACCAAGCACTGACACCCAAAAGACCGCCCGAGAAAGAACAACTAAGAAAAACAGCGAGCCCTGCCACATGGGTGCCGGTAGGCAGCCCCAACCCCTCTAGATATGTGGCCTTAGCTAGGGATACATTTGGAACTTGTAAGCCGCTCAGAGACCCTTCGGGGTTGGAGCGGGGTAGAAATCGAAGATATAAATAAATAAATAAATGTATATGTGATGCTGCATGTCAGGGATCAACTTAAATTTCATCATTGTAAACATTTTCTTTTGTTTTGCAGTCCTGGCAGCTAAACAGTCTGGAAGAGAAGAGTGAGAAACTTGAACTCTTTCCTTCCCTGCCATTTTCTTTCAGGGGGAAAAACCCCATTCCTAAGTTGCCTTGTACCCTTACTAGGGGCATGGGTACCTGTGAGCTTTCCCCAAGTGTGTGTGTGTGGAGTGTAACAGAAATCAGGGGAGGGGTGCTTTTCCCAGCAAGAAAACAGCAGAGGAGGAAAAGGTTCAAGTTTTTCCCCTTTCCCCACAGCCTTCTTTTCTCTGAAAAGCAGTCCCTGCAGCTAAATTTGCAAAAGACAAAAACCGGTTTGAAATAAGCACGGAAGAAACAGCAATGTACAGCTGAGCCCCCTAACGTCATATGTAGCATCATCCGGCCCTGTAACACCCACCTTGGGCCTGGAGCTTCGCCAGCTCTTCACTCAGGGCGTCGTAGGATTCCTCCAGATGCCGTTTCTTCAGCTCCACACTCTGCATGTACTCGGTGAGTGAGCGGATCTTTGCTTCATGCTGGGGGAGGAAGGGGAAGGTTGAGGTAGAAGGACCGTCAGGCCAGGGATCGCACTTCACAAGAATAGCATGAGCTCACCCCTCAGTGGGGTTCCCAGGATTACTGCCCCCTCCCCCCTCAGCTTGTTCTCCGTGTTTCGGAACGAGAGTGGGGTGAAGAGATCCAAGAGCCGCTTTATTTTTTGATTTACTTCTTTCATTTGTACCCGGCCTTTCTCCCCGATGGAGACCCAAAGCGCCTCACATCCTTCTCCTCTCCTCCGTTTTATCCTCAACGCAGGTGAACGTTCTGAATTCAGGTGAACGTTCTGAATGCTAAACTTGATGTTACACAGAACCCCGAATGGCTGAAAAGTCCTTCCGGTGAAGGATCAGCGATGCCACAGGGCAGAGGGAAGGCTTAACCCTTTCCTTACTCCCCATTTCCCTGCTCTGAATCCCCTACACCCAGCAAAGTTACTTCCTGTGGAGTTTAGGGTTGCAAGGCTCCTAGTAGAGCCTGGGTTTCTTGGTACAGGACATGCTAAGGTCCTCCATCTTTTTGCCCCATACCTGTTTTCCCTTTGTGTAGGGTGGGGCCTGAAGATCTCACAGTATTACAATTGATCTCCAAAATACAGAGGTCTGTTCCCCTGGAGAAAATGGCTGCTTTGGAGGGTGGCGTCAGACCCTGCTGAGATCCCTCTCTTCCCCAAACCCCACCCTCTCCAGGGATCACCCCCCAAATCTCCAGGTATTACCCAGCCCAGAGCTGGCAACTCGCTTTCTCTGTGTCCCAGCTATACCTGCCAACCTCCAGGTGGTAGAAGGGAGTATAAACGCTATGTAGCCCTAAACTGCTCTAAAACGGAAACTTTATTAACAATACTATACTATCAAATGTCTTCAAGACAATACATTTTAACTATCAATGTTACAACATAAACATACAGCAAAAAATTGTAACTGAAACCCAGCTCATAACTTAGAACTGCCCGCAAAAGGAGCGATGTAGTACAAATCAAACTGTAAACAGTTGCAGGGACGTTGTGAACGTCTTCACGCGTAACGCAGCTCCGGTCTCTGTATGCAGCCGTGGAATCAATAATACACATTTGTCATGAGACAAGGATTCCAGATGTGACCTTGTTTCGAGATCTTTTTCAATCGTGTCTGTTGTATACCATTTCACAAAAAGGACAATTTCACATGATTATCATGGACCCATGAAGGGTTCACAGTCTGGTTAACGATCCACATAAACGGGCTTCCCAACTAGATAATATTAACAAAGGTAGTAACTGAAATGTAACTACTGTAGTTGGAGGCATTCAACTATTTGAGCCGGCTTTCATTTACCATTTTTTGCTGTATGGTTATGTTGTAACATTGATTGTTACATTTATTGTCTTTAAGACAATAAATAGTATAGTATTGTTAATAAAGTTTCCATTTTAGAGTTTAGGGCTACATAGCATTTATACTCCTGATTTGGCTGTGTTCCCAACCTCCAGGTGGTGGCTGGAGATGTTCAGGGATTACAGCTGATCTCCAGGTGACAGAGACCAGACCAGTTCCCCTGGACTCTATGGCATTATACCCGATTGAAGTCCCTCCCCTCCCCAGACCCCGCCCTCCTCAGGCTCCACCCCCAAAACCTCCAGGTATTTCCCAAGCTGCAGCTGGCAACCCTCGTCCCAGGACTGACCTGAGAGATGAGAAGCTGGCAAGATGACAGTTCCCGGCCGGTCACCTCCATCTTGCGGTGACACTCGACCTGCAGCCCCTCCAGCTGCCGGCAGCGCTTCACGACAGACTTCACCTCCGACTTTATCTTGCTGATGTAGAGCCGGGCAACCGTGAACTCCTCCTCAATGGCACCACTGATCTCCACCGGCTGGGGGCAAGGAAGCAGGATGGTGAGGGGGTGGAGACCTAGCAGGAAAGGCATCCCTGTCTATCCTGGGCACAGAGAGCTCAACCGTGTCACAATGGTCCATAGAACCAAGCTGCTGATGGTAGAAAGTGTCGTCAAGGTGCGGTCAACTTACCGTGACCCCTATTGGGTTTTCAAAGCAAGAGGCATTTGGATGTGGTTTGCCAATGCCTGTCTCTGCACAGCTACCCTGGACCTCCTTTGTGGTCTCCCAACCTAGTACTAACCACGGCTGACCCTGCTTAGCTTCCAAAATCTGATGAGATCAGGCTAGCCAGAACCAAGTTTAGCCTATGTTAAAGTCTGAGTCTTATTCAGCAGCAGAGAGGGGGTAGCAACTTTCATGTTCGACCTCAATAAACATTTTGGTACTGCTTGTGTATCTTATTTTACCTCAGCGCAGGCCAAACCACAGTTCCCCAGGGCTGTTTCAGATTGGGAAAATGGTGTGTGTGTAGAAGGCCTAATTCCACTACCCTCATATGGTGGTCCCAATCCGAATCGTGCACCCATAACCCTGATTTTTTGAGAAAAACAAACTCTAGGTGCTCTGTGCAGGGAACTCCCCACATCAGGGCACTTTGAATCCTTACAGTGCTGTCTATTCATACATCACCTTGAGAGGACGATAGGAGAAGGTATTTTTAAGTAATCCCCCCTCTTTAGCAGAATGTACATTTTTGCTTAGGCATTGAAGACAAAGAGTAAACTTTGTGGATAAACCAAAGCTAACATTCCTTACCACCCGTGTACTTTTATCCAAGAAGCAGCTGAAGTTTTCATACCCCACTTTCCTCTACCTTAATGAGTCTCAAAGGGGCATACAATCACATTCCCTTCCTCTCCCCACAACAAGCAGGTGGGACTGAGAGAGTTCTGAGAGAACTGTGACTGGTCCAAGGTCACCCAGCTGACCTCACGTGGAGGAAGAGTGGGAAATCAAACCTGGTTCTCCGGATTAGAGTCTGCCACTCTTAACCACTGTACCACACTGGCTCTCGTTCATGACCAGGGAGCCACAAATTGGAATGACTGCCTCTCTTTATGTAGAGCCACCCAACACCTTTGGCCTATACAACACCTTCTTTTGCAAGGTACATTGGGCCTCGGTTTGATGTGTGGCCTTTTCTGTGGAAGAGGCGCAGTTGCGTTGAGTGGCTGATTCCCTGAGTCCTGGTCTCTTTCTATCACTGTGCCAGTGACTGATCCCTGTCTCCTCAGGTATTTTGCTCCTTATTTAGTTGTACCCTGATATTTAATATAATTTCAGATTTTTACATGAAATTTGAGATTCTTGAGAAATACATCTCCCCCCAAAAAACAAAAAAAAACCCCTCACTTAATCATGGTCTGTTTGATCCCAAGCCCTGATCTGGATGGCCCACGCTAGTCTGATCTCATCAAATCTCAGAAACTAAGCAGGGTTGGCCCTGGTTTGTACTTCGATGGAAGACCACCAAGGAAGTCCAGGGCTGATATGCAGAGGCAAACCCACCGTCTCTCGCCTTGAAAACGCTATGAAGTCACCACAAGTCGGGTGCGACTTGACGGCAAAAAATAAAAAATGACCCCGGTATCAGAACTATACTTTTTACAGACAGAACCAGCTGCCCACCTGTTTCCAGGAAGTAGACCTGAATGGGTTAGGGATGGGGAATTTTCCCCATACTGTCCCACCTACCGGTTAAGATCCAAAAAGATTACTTTTTTACTCATGCTTTTAATTGAAGTGTTCCATCTCTTTAAGCTACTTTTATGATCTGCTTCTAGTCTGCGCGCTGTTTTTTGAATACGCTTTTAGGCTCCTGAATGCTGTTTTTATGTCCCTAGCATGTTTTTGTCGTTTATTATTGATGATTTTTATGCTGTTATGATTTTATTGTTTTTATGAGCCGCCTCAAGCAGGTATCTGGACAGGCAACATTTAAAATGTGTAAAAATACAACATGAAATAAAGTTTAAAATACAGTCCTGCTTCTCTTGGCCAGCCGACCAAGTGATTTTATAAGCCGCCTTGCTGTTAGCCCTTGCTTTGGGCAATGCAGGTGCTACTAATGCAGAGAGTTACACAAATCCATCAGGCATTCCAAGAAGTACCTTTGCCTTAAGCCACAACTGGTCTGGCTCCCCAGGACTTTCCCTCTTTCTTACCAGCTTGATCTCACCATTGCCCACAATGACGCTGAACTCGCTTAGATCCTTCATGAGCCCGTTGAGCACTTCAGCGATGCGCTTGCGCTGATGCGCACTGAACTCCTGCAGCCGTTGCAGCTCTGACTCCAAGGACATCATGGAGGCCTGTGAATGGGAAGAGATGGCTGAGCCAGTGCCAGGGAGACACACACACACTCTCTCTCTTTCATTAGTCATCCTCCAGTTTGCAAGGACAGGAGTCTTGATTTCTTTACGGTATTCATATCCCCAACTTTAAGCATACTCAAGGCAGCCTATGTGTGTTTGAGGTGTCCTAGATATTCAAGCACCGACCAGACACGGATGCACTTCGCTTCAGCAAGGTTAAAGGTAAAGGTTCCCTTGCTCGAAAGCCAGTCGAATCTGACTCTAGGGTTGCGGTGCTCATCTCCGTTTCAAAGCCGAAGAGCCAGCGCTGTCCGAAGACATTTCTGTGGTCATGTGGCCGGCATGACTAAACACCACGGCGCACAGAACGCTGTTACCTTCCCGCCAAAGTGGTACCTATTTATCTACTTGCAATTTCTTGCTTTCGAACTGCTAGGTTGGCAGGAGCTGGAACTAGAGACGGGAGCTCACTCTGTCATGCGGCACACTCGGGTCTCGAACTGCTGAACTACCGCCCTTCCACAGCCTGCAGTTCAGCATCTTAACCACTTGAGCCACCGCAGCTCCTTTCAGCAAGGTTGCTGCATCATTAACCTCCTAGCCATGGTCTCTAGACCAAGAGCATAGTTATTGTTTTTTCACCGCTGATAATTTTCTATCATCTTCTGTTTTAATTTTTTTCTGTTCCTCCTAACGCTGAATTCATGTCACTTTCACTGATGACTGTTAGCTGTTTTGAGGGTTCCCTTGGGAGTGGAAAGAGATTTGTCAATAAAGCTAAATCTAATACAGTAATTGGGGGTAGATGAAAGGAACAGAGCTTTCCTCCCAGTTCAACCCTCTGGAATGGACTAGACTTCGCAGACACAAGCTTCGGAGAGAAACAGATCACAGCTCTCATTAGTGTTAATGCAACCTGTCTCTTCCAGATGGATATTGTCTATGGAATTGGTCATCCACAAACTCCAGGGCTACGCTCCAGCTTTCCAAACAGGTTCTAGTAGGGTTGCCAACCTCTAGGTGGGGCCTGGAGATCTTCTGCTGTTACAGTTCATCTTCAGGCAATACAGATCAGCTTCCCTGGAGAAAATGTGCTGCTTTGGAGTCTGTGGCATTATACCCTGCTGAGGTCCCTCCTGTCCCCAAACTCCACCCTCCCTAGGCTCCACCCCCAAAATCTCCAAATATTTCCCAACCCAGAGCTGGCAACCCTAGGCTCTAAACTGCACTTTAGTTCAAAGTATAGATTCACAGAATCAAACAGTTGGAAGGGGCCATACAGAGCATCCAGTCCAACCCTCCGTGCTCAATGCAGGATCAGATTAGAGCATCCCTGACAAGTGTCCATCCAGCCGCTGCTTAAAGACTGCCAGTGAGGGGGAGCTCACCACCTCCCGAGGCAGCTGATTCCATTGCTGAACAACTCTCACTGTCAAAAAGGAATACCCAAGCACAAGAGGAATAAATATAGGATTCAGACTGGGGAAGCAAGTCATGGAGGGGGGCTTCCCTTCGTTAGTTTAACCTGACCAACAACTATCAATTTCTTACCACTCATAAGCAGAGTTATGTATACTCTGTGCTAGAAAAAAATAGTTCTGTTCCCAAGGTAGCCAAATTCTGCACCAAGACATATGGAACCTGGCAACCTGCAGGGGTCATTTCCTGCAGGAGCACACAGGAGCGGAGCTCCGGCAGTAAAGAGCCCAGGGGGCGGGCACATGCAACAAGCCCCACCCCCTGCTCTCAGCAGCCCTCAGCCAGAGCAAGAAGCAGCCAGGTAAGCTGCAGAGCTTCCCCCAGCCCAAAACAGTCCAGTGGCACCTTTAAGACCAAGTTTTATTCAGGTACAAGCTCTCCCTCCTCTGCGAGGACAGATCTGCACGTCTCCTCCCCCCCAATAGCTAGCAATCCAAAACGGTCCAGTGGAGCCTGAGCGGTGGGTATTGCCTTCTGACACACTTCCAGTGATGTCAGGGGGTGTGGCATATGCAAATAGGGTATGCTAATGAGTTATGCTAATGAGCTCCTGCTCCTCTTTTTCTACGAAATGACCCCTGGCAATCTGTATAAAATTATGCAAACCATGAGAACATCTGTTTAACATGTATCGTTTACTCTGCTTTGTAGTTACTACTTTGTGTAATTTCTGATGGGTTGCTATCAGCGGTGGGATGGAGCAATGGGCTATGCAGGATGCCAGAGCCTCGCCGTTACTGCATGAGAAATCTATTTGGCAGCTTCTCTGGCTTCTGAGATTCCAGTGGGCTTTGCCTGCACATGTTCAGAGTTGCCATTCCCCTGGTGGGGCCAGCGGATCCCCCAATTTTGGGGACCCCAATCCACTGCAGCCCCCTCCCAGCACTGCCAGTGCAATGACACCACCCAGCAGTGACATCATCACATTTCTGACACTGGGGGCGATGCTCTAGGTTTTGGGCAAAACTCTATGGTTTTGAGACCCAACCCCCCCCCCCCGGCTTTGTCCCAAAACCACAAAAGAACATCACCCCCCCAACATCGGATAAACATCATCACAGCATGTGCACTTTACACACTCATCAGAAGAAGTCCAGGAAGAATCGGGAGTCCCCCCACTGACAGCCAGGTAGGACCTGGCAACCGTAACATGTTCAAGGATATCTTTGCAGCTATAAGGGCTAGAAACATACTCTTCTTTTTTTTAAAAAAATTAAAAATGAATTCTCAGGGTGCCAAATCTGATATCACATTGTATGCTTTTGGCTACACTTCTACAGAACCTCAGCCGAGATTCAGGATTGGATTGAACCGGTTTTTCTGCTGGTGAAAAAGGAAAGCAAGTTCCCCACTGACCACCCAAAAAGGAATCTGCATAGAGAAAACCATGCAGGATGTGGGCTGGGGTAAGGAGAGGAAATGGATCTAACCCTTGGTCTGGATCTAACCCTTGGTCTGGTCCCTCCCAACCCCCTTTGACCAGATCATTTAATCTACAAAAAGAGCCCTGGCTACTGCATAAATTAGTTTGCACCGGAGCCATCCTTCCTGAGCTGAGACAAAAATGTGTGCGCCAGGGGCTAAAAAACTGTGAGCTAGCTCACACTAACTCAGCTTAGAGGGAAGTCTGTTCACCATGGGAAAGCCAGTCTGTTCACCATGGGAAACAGCCCAGCCTTTGGATTCAGACACTGAACCACCTTGCCCCCACTGCAGCCCTTGCTGCCAAAATCAGGCACGGCATTTTTAAACACTAGAAAGCCAGGTCCTGGAGGGGAGGAGCCTCTATCTCCACCCCCTTGCAGTAGCCTTTAAGGCCTCATTTCGCCCACAGCCTTTGCTAGAACAGGATCTATGGAATAATGCTGGATCCTGACTTGACCGCCTTGTGCGGGACACTGTCTGACCCACCGCACTTACCACTTTCTGGGACAGCTCATCCACCAACACCTGATTCTCCTGGTTTTTCTCTTCCACTTCCTGGGATTTCTGGTCATAGTTGACAGCCAGCTCCTCCAGTGCTTGCAGCACCTCCTTCACTTCCTCCTTGGCGGAGTCATTCTCGGACTGCAGGTGGCTCAGCTCCCTCTGCACCTTCTCATTGTCCCCGCGGGTTGACATGAGGAGCTGGTTGGCAGAGAGGGCAGAGAGGTGGATAGGCAAAGGCCCAAGAAAGCCAAGATAAGTCCAAGAAAGATGCCAGGCTGGAGGTGGCAGGATTTATACCCTGGATTTATACCCTGTCCTTCACTACCTGAAGGAGTCTCAGAGCCGCTTACAATCTCCTTCCCTTCCCCTCCCCACAACAGACACCCTGTGAGGTAGGTGGGGCTGAGAGAGCTCTCCTGAGAACTGCTCTTGAGAGAACAGCTCTGAGGGAACTGTGACTGACCCAAGGTCACCCAGCTGGCTGCATGTGGAGGAGTGGGGAATAAAACCCGGTTCTCCCAGATTAGAGTCCGCGCTCTTAACCACTACACCAAACTGGAGGTAAGGGGGAATCCCCAAAATGATGATGTGGAAGGAGACGGGATTCAGAACAACTAGGCAGAGGGGTAAAGGATACTACCGACAAAGCAACCTGACTGGTCTGATCCAGCAGGGCACCTCTTATGCTCACCACTCACCTCTTCCTGATCCAGCATCTGCTGCTTGAGCTTCTCCATCAGCTGGCTCTGTTGGTTGATTTCATCATCCTGGATGGAAAGGAATCGATTCAGCATTAGCTGCCTCGTGCTGCACCTATGGAGCATGGATCTACACGCAGAAGCCTGGGATTTCTCGCAAAGGGCCAGCAGGCACAGAGGGGAAAGGGACTCCGATGAGAACAGGACCACCAGCATCAAGAAGGGGTCTCAGCACTAAGGAGATGGTGGGGGGTGGGTGGAAGCAGGTCTCTCCCACACCAGAACAGGGGCTCTGACCTTGTCGTCAAGCTGCTTGTAGAGCTTGCGGATCTCCTCCTCGTACTTGTGCCGCTCTTCTTCCGAAATCCGGCTGACGGGGTTGTTGTCGTTGATGGGCGTCTCATCGCAGGTGTCGACCGCCACCTTCTCCTCATCGCTCAGCTGCTCCGTCTCTGGGACGTTCTCTCCTGGAAGCATTTCGGTTGTGAGAACAGGAGAGGGTCAGCTTGGCCATCTTTGGGCAGTCCCCCCTCCTCCCAGCAAACCCTTTGGATCCATCACTAGTACCTTCAAAGTCACCCCCTTACTGCTTCACTGCTCTCTTGGTGATTTATTTATTTATTTATAATAAAACCGGGTTTGATTCCCCAGTCCTCCATTTGCAGCTGCTGATGTGACCTTGGGTCAGTCACAGTTCTCTCAGAGCTGTTCTCTCAAGAGCAGTTCTTGAAAGAGCTCTCTCAGCCCCACCTACCTCACAGGGTGTCTGTTGTGGGGAGGGGAAGGGAAGGAGATTGTAAGCGGCTCTGAGACTCCTTCAGGTAGTGATAAAGCAGTGTGGAGGCCACTGACCACATGGCAAGTCACATTCCTTCACTCTGTTTTAGAAGCATGGGACTTTCCCAGAGGGAATCAGATTCAGGCATGTTGGTGCACTTTTTCATTGCTTCCAGTTCCCTGCAATCCAGGATGCTTCTGCCTCTAATGGTCCAAACAGCACATAGGAACCAGGGCATACTGCACAGTCTGGTACCACACAAGCAGGGCTGGCATCAGCATACCCTGAGGTGGGGCAGCTGCCAAGGCCCAAGTCTTGCCGTGGGGCCCACTGCCGCCACTCCCCACTCACTTGCCTCCACGGTTGCCATCTGCTTGTTGTGAGCCCTCCCCACCAACTGCATTTCCAGCTACATGCTCTGCCCAGCTCACTGGGAGAGCCCTGGGAGAACTGGAAAATGACCAAGTGGGTGGGGGAAGGATGGATGGGTAGGCAGTGGGGGAGGAGAACACAGACAGATAGGCAGGAAGGCCACAGTGTCAAGCAGAGGAGGCAATGGAGCGCCAGGCACTCTCTGTCCGGGGGGCCACCAAAACCTGAAACCAGCTCTGCATACAGTAATCTTTTTTGCAGTGCCAAAGGAAACCTTTTCAGTGCAATAGTGCAAGGAGAATTAGAAATGGAAGTTTCCACATAGCACTTAATAGAGAGCAATAGTCACCTTGTGTTTGTAAAGTACCATCAAACCACCCCAGCAAGGGGCTTTCAAGGCAAGTGAGGAGCAGAGGTGGCTGTCCATTGCCTTCCTCCGCAGAGCCTTCCTGGTGGTCTCCCTTCCAAGGATCGACCCTGCTTAGCTTCCAAGATCTGATAAGATCGGACTACACCATGCCGCCTGTATAGGAAAATTGATTCCTATAGACCCTGCCTTCCCCCTGGCACGTACCCCCTGTTGTTCTGACTTCCTATGCAAGCCAGATGGCTGAACATTTGGTCAAATTGCCCCCATAAAGATTCCTTTACTTGCTGGCAGAGGCCAGAAGCATGCAATCCGGCACGTAGGCCCAAAGGTGGGTTGGGCTCTGGGGTCATTTGCTGCAGAGGATGATTCCCAGACCCAACCTATCCCCCAACAATTGCCATGACAACCCCAAAAGGTGAACACCCATGTCTCCTTGCGATTGGCTACTGGCCATGGCTGATCATAATGAGATTGGGGTTCAATTGTCTGATCCCTTAGAGAAGAGCTCAGATTTTCTTGCTTTCTTGTTCTGTTCTGTTCCTGTGATCTACTGTGTGCCTGTCCAGCTGGGATGCTATGCTACCATGTGGCTCCTAGCAGAGACAAAGGATTTCCTTGTGAGCTGAAGCACATAGCTATGTGCTTGCAAGGATGGAGCTATTGTTTCTCAAGATACTTGGACATTCTTAACTATGGATCCTCCTGGTAATTATGCATATCTCTAATGTCTAGTCAGGGCCAAGTGCCATAGGTTTTTCTTGTTTTGAAGTCTTTCTAGTTCTGATTGCAAGCCTGTACTAAATAAACTTTATTCTTGTTATAAATACTGTCTGCTTGATGGGTAACTGACTCCAAGGCTAAAGTCCTTGTGCCTAGTTGGCTACACGCTACCATTGCATTTTAAGAGTGCATCTCTGAGGAGGTGCTAGAACTGGGCATTGTTGTATTGTATTGTGAACATACAGTTCTTCCCCCATTCCTAGACTGGCGTGGGGGCAGGATCCTGTACACCGCCTTTCCTTCCAATATTCAAAGATCTGACAGTTCCTGCCTGAAAGGGGAAACTCTACCGTATGTTTATCCAGAAATCAACTTCCTTTGGCAAAGATCATGAGCTCCCTGCATTTTTCCATTTGTTCCTTAACTTTCAGCCTAATCAATTATTTCCTGTTCTCTCCTAGCTGGGCTTTTCTGTACAACACTCAAGAATAAGTGATTAATTATAAGCTCTTATTGGGGGGGGGGAATAAAGAACTTTTTTTTTACTTTGTAGCAATCCACGTTACTGATATTTTTAAAACAGAACTGTTATTCATTAACGATACCACTACCAAAAAAAATCAAAGTTATTTTCCTAATAGCATGATTACCAAACCATGATGACCAATACCATGACTTTTTAAAAAAGACCATAGACTAGTATTGCCTCAAAGCACAAGGTTCTTAAAACACCACCCTCTGTAACTATTTATTAATGGATCCAGCCAGCCAAGGGAGAGAGGAATTAATTGATTAAGCTGGGAGGAGACAGATTTTTAACAGCCCAGATTAACTCGATCTCGTCAGAATTTAGAAGCTAAGCGGGGTTGGCACTTGGATGGGAGACCACCAAGGAAGACGGGGATTGCTTTGCAATGGTAAATCACCTGCCTTTAAAAACCCATGAGGTGGAACTTAATTGGGTTGCCATGAGTCAGAGCGCTCAGTTTACTTAACAGTCCCAGGAAGCTTCAAAAGCACTTCTTAGACTGTCTACATGTCTCATGTTGCAAATACATTTGAAGAAAATACACATTGAACTGGTTAGGTTTGCATTGCAACATACAGTCACCCAGTACCTGCTTGATATTTCCTGCAGTCAAGCAGAGGCTAACTGGTGTGACCAAAATAGGATACTTTAAAGTTGCACCTGGTCAAAAGAGGGTAGATTTCCCCATTCGCTCAAAGTGGCTGACAGCCACTGTGGGTCTTTCAACCAAGATAAAGGTAAAGGTTCCCTTGCTCGAAAGCCGGTCGAATCCGACTCTAGGCTGCGTTCCCCCCCGAAATGACCTCTGGTCCCAGGAAGCTTCAATAGCACTTCTTAGACTGTCTACATGTCTCGTGTTGCAATTACATTTGAAGAAAATACACACTGAACTGGTTAGGTTTGCATTGCAACATACAGTCACCCAGTACCTGCTTGATATTTCCTGCAGTCAAGCAGAGGCTAACTGGTGTAACCAAAATAGGATACTTTAAAGTTGCACCTGGTCAAAAGAGGGTAGATTTCCCCATTCACTCAAGGTGGCTGACAGCCACTGTGGGTCTTTCGACCAAGATACCCACTGGCTGTTCCTCACCCAGACTGAACCCCAAATATCACATGAAAATGTATCACATGACTCAACAGAAACTAATGGTCCCCAGGGTGACCAGCCCCCCAAATTTGTCATCACCCTCCCCTCCCCTGACTGCACCCTTGCATTCACTTCACCATGGCTAAAATTAGCTGCAAGTGTCCCCAAATGAAGAAGGGGTTGAACCATTTGCCATAAGAACAGGATGCCAATCCCACCACCACCAAACATGCCTTTTGTCTTTGCAGTTGTCATATGATCACAGTGAAAGGTTGCAAGGATGTGCCATTCTCACAGATTTTTGGGGGGAAGATGGGGACAGCCAAAGCGTAAACAAATACACGTGTGGCAGAGGATCCACGTGCACCAACTACATGGTGATACCAATGGAGAAACACCTCTTGCAAGTTGCTTCTCATTTGGAAAACAACCAGTTGTGAATTCAATGGCAATGCAAACCCAGCCTCCCTTTCCCCCGTGTGCCTGTTCTCACCGTTGCGCCAGCGCCCGAGCTCGGCCTCCAGCTTGGCCATTGCCTCCTTGAGGGTCTTGTTCTTCTCCTTCTCTTTCTCAAACTTCTTCTTCCATTGTTCAGCTGTCAACTCCAAGTTCACAGATGCTGTATTCTTGATGGTCTTGGCCCTGCAATAGGGGCAGGGATTAAGAGAGCTAGTTTGGTGTAGTGGTTAAGTGCGCGGACTCTAATCTGGGAGAACCGGGTTTGATTCCCCACTCCTCCACTTGCAGCTGCTGGATGACCTTGGGTCAGTCACAAGCTCTGGCACAGCTGTCCTTGAAAAAGAGCAGTTTGTGTCAGAGCTCTCTCAGCCCCACCCACCTCACAGGGTGTCTGTTGTGGGGAGGGGAAGGGGAGGGAAAGGAGTTTGTCAGCCACTCTGAGACTCCAAGTGAAGGGCGGGGGATAAATCCAATCTCCTCCTCTTCTTCTTCTTCTAAGTGAAAGTTCCTGTATAGAAGGTACTAGGATTTGTGTGTGTGCTTGGAACTTATGGTGACTTCTGGTAACCCATAGTGGGGCTAGGAGAGGTGGCTTGGTTGCCTGCCTCTTTCTCCTGACCCTAGTATTCCTTGGAGATCTTCCAAGTACTTGCCAGGGTTGGCCCCCCTGCTTAGCTTCTGAGATCTGATGAGAACAGGTTAGCCTGGGCTATCCAGGTCAGGGCTAGAGGGTACTAGGTTTTGACAGATGGAAGACCTCTGTCTTATCACACACCATTTCCTGTGTTAGTGGGCAGGTCTAAGAGTCTTGATTCTAAGAGATTGGAGCACACCCACTGTCTCGGACCAAGTGGGCAGTAGATGAACAAACAAAACCCCAGAATATTATCCAAAATCTGAGGCACGCAACAACCTTCTGCTGGTTCTGTACCGATTTAATTGCTGTGCCTTCCCCCAATTCAGTCTTTTAAGGAGGTTACTGAGGCTTCTCTGTTAGTGATCCCTAGTCATGCTCAAGGCCTGACTACACAATACATCACGGGTCTCCACCTTTTTGAGCATGCAGGGACCTTTTGAATTCTGACACAGCATAGTAGGAAGCACAGCCACAAAATGGCTGCCATAAAATGACTGCCGCAGGAGGCGGAGTCACCCACAAACTGACTGCTGCAGTTTACCTTCCGTCACACCGTGAAGATCCTTGTGCTGTGCCAAGGCAATGTTTTAAAACTCTGCACAGTCGATCAAATCTCTTAACGGCCAATCAGAAGCCTTGCTGGGCAAGAGCCCCATCTGGCCCTGTCCACTTTCTAAAAACGTAAGGCCGCTGTGAGGTAAGTTGTCAGCAGGCGCCATGGTAACTACAGGCACCACTTTGGGGGACCCCTGCGATAAATTATTTCCAGGTCCATACTTAGGCCCACCCTGGTTTCTGTCAAGTCGGTATGCTCCCAGAGTTCCCAGGTGAGATGTTTCCCAGGTGTGCAGGGGCCCAACAGCACAGGTGAGAAAGTTCTTCAGCTTCCCCACTGTACCACTTCCCTAATTTAAAATGGCCCTCATGAGAGGGTCTTAACATATTTATTTATTTGTTTTTCAAACTTATGTTCCGCCCTCCCCACAAATGGTCTCAGAGTGGATCATGGGGCCATTCGACATCACAATATAAATACGTTGGCAAACAGATTAAAGCAGTTAAGAACAACAGTTTAAAGCAGAATGCGTTATTTGTTTGTGCACGCAGTCTCCAGAGCTGGTGCCGCTGGGGGTCTCTGGGGTCTGCTTGATCTGGGCCAAATAGAGATGGTGAGCTTCAGCAGGGGAGGTTGACTTTTTGGTCGCCTCAGCCAGAGGCCTAGTGGAACAGCTCCGTTTTACAGGCCCTGTGGAACGGTAATAAATCCTGCAGGGCCCTGATCTCAGATGGGAGCACGTTCCACCAGGCCAGGGCCAGGGCAGAAAAAGCCCCAGCCCTAGTCAAGGCTAAGCGGATATCCCTTGGGCCGGGGACAACCAGCAGGTCTTGGTCGGCAGAGTGCAAAGCTCTCCAGAGCATATATGGGGAGATGCGGTTCCTCAATGGACTACATACAGTACCAATGGACTATGTTCTGCCAGCGGGGCAAATAGCACTGACCCCAGGACCATTTTACATCAGGGAAACAGCATGAGGAAAAGGCTGGAGCTTCCTCTCCCCATGTGCTCTGGTCCCGAGCTGAATTGGACCCCCTGTGCACCTTGAAACCAGCACATATCTGCTCGACAGGATCTGAACTCTCAGCACATATCTGCTTGACAGAATGTGCTCTGGTCCCGATATGAATTGGACCATGTGCTCTGGTCCCGATATGAATTGGACCCCGTGCACCTTGAAACCAGCACATATCTGCTTGACAGGATCTGAACTCTCAGCGCATATCTGCTTGACAGAATCCAGGGACAGCTGCAGAAAAATGTATTATATAGTTTAAAAAATGTATTGTGTAGTTAGGCCCTTCAAAGAACTAGGGATGAGGGCATGCCTCTTAAACTAAATTTGTAGTGTAGATATTCCCCCAAGTGATCATGCTCTGCCATGTGAGAATGGCTTTAGGGTTTGGGAATTTGTTTTGAGGGGTTTTTGGCTCTTCGCCTGAAAAAGAACAGCACTGTGTTCAAAACCTTGCAACTTTCAAGCAGGAAATTGCTGCATTACTAATTCTTTGGTTCTCTCCTTATGAAATCACCACAACAGAATGGCTGATCATCAGCCACTCGGGAAAGACATGGAACAAGGCACGGAGATTACCGCTGTCCAAACATGAGAGTAGATTTGGTCTCAGCATCATTGTAGCTGGAGGGCGAGCAGCAGATGAACATGGTCGTACGACAGTTTCCACCAAGGGAGTCTTGCAGGATACGGGTCATCTTGCTATCCCGGTAGGGCACATAGCTCTTCTGCATAAGACAAGATGGGTGGACATATTTGGTTCGTTCACACTCTGATAAGAGCAACCGCCAGCACTCCGTAACCACCTTTTAGAAGGGTAAAGACCATCAACCCAATCCCTGAAGATAAGCAAAGTCACCTTGAGATCCATCTTCCAAATGGAAGCAGGTAAAAGAGGGTCCCTTCACAAAAGTGGACACCCTGTTCGCTATTACCAGCCAGTCGGAAGCTTTGGCCACATCCCAAGCTAACTTCCTTATTTTTTTTGACACATCTAACAACACAGCCTATTTGCTTTGCAAACATGGTGGATGACACACTGCAATATGTTGATAAGTTACTACAATATTACCATATGTTGTCCTATCAAGAAATATCTTGATTTATAATTCTTAAAATTAGGGGTACTAAAAAGCCCTCCCAATCTGAGCTTCTTTTTACTTATTTAGTTGACCTTTTCTTTCTTTATTATAAGTACCCAAAATTAATTCTTTCTAAACTTAACAGTGTGATACCATGCCCAACCAAATACTCATTTTTAAACTGCTCTGCTTGTTGACCAGGAATAGAAACTTTCTTTCCAAAGTCTCACAAGAGCATTCACCCTTGCCGCAAGTCCTGTGAGAAGACCCCCCCCTCATCATCTTGTATGATGTCAGCTGTTTTCTGAACATTTAAGTAATAAGAAGGCTTCAGCTCTCTTACAGTCTTTTTTCCATTGAGTCACAATTTAACAACACCTTTTATATCAATACACTTATCTTTCTAATAATCTAGAACAGCTGTCCCTTGTTTTTTGAACACTAACATTTTTGTCTGCACATTATCTGCCCTCATGAAGACTAGAAATTTCATTTGATGTTTGTTTTTGGATTCTCAGAGTTCTAGTAAGAGCTTGCAGACTTCTTTAGATTATTTTGTGGTCACAGGACACCCATAAGATTTGTGTTGTGCCACTGGGAAGTCTGTTAGTTAGAGACAATGGGTTCACACGTTTAGGTATTCAGAGTACACAAAGTGCTTATGACCCTAGGGGGGTGTATGCATGCGCATGCAAATCTTTACCGTTCCCTCAGCCAAAGCAGAGATGACATTGCCAAGGGCTGATAAGGACTTGTTGATATTCTTGGCCTCATCCAGCACAGCACCCTCAGCTCCTGTCTTGCTGACCTGCCAGGAGAAAGAAGATCTCAATTATCACGGTGTGGATAAGGCCTGATGAAGCCTGGGCTGAACCATGAAAGAAGAGACCAAGTTTCTCTTCTTTATAGACAGCTATCTAAATGACAGAGAGCAAACAGACATAAATATTCAGAAGACTAAAATGAGCACAGCACTCAAGTCTTCAAATGAAAACCAGCTGCCTTTCAAAAAATATCAGGACTGTAGTCAAATCCCAAAGAACATCAAGAAAACTGAGAGTCAGGGAGCACCCCCCCACACACACAAAGAAAACACATAATGAAATCACAATAATAATGTCAAGGTTTCGCTGCACACAGGAATTTGGCCACCTCCACCTGACAGTCCCCTGAGGTCTGCAGCAAGAACTTCCAAGTAGAACACTAACCAGTCAAAGTGCAGACCCCTATTATTTTTAGTTCAGGCCTGGCCAATCCAGACGCTTCATACTGCCGGCCAATCACAGGGGCTAGCGTTGCAGACCTATTCTTTTCTGTGCAGCGATTTGACTACTGCATAAATTAGTTTGCTCTGGAGCAATCCTTCCTGAGCGAAGACAAGAATGTGTGAGCTGGAGGCTAAAAAACGGTGAGCTAGCTCACACTAACTCAGCTTAGAGGGAACATTGGTGCCAGCCCTCATGTTCCTGACTCCCAATGAAGAACTATGTCCCAGCACTGCTGGGCTGTGTGTAGATTTCAGATATCAGGTGGTTGTTTGTGAGAGGAAACAAAGCTTTGCCTGCCACCATCCCAGGCTGGAGACACCATCTACTCCCTCCCTTCAACCCCCTCAAGCTTCCAGCACCTTCTCGCTGCCAGCCAGGTCCACCAGATAAAGCTTCCCACTCAGTTTCTGTTCAGTCTCCATGTTTTCCTGCTTGATATTGATGAGGAAGATGCTATGGCTGCGGGAGCTGTGCTCGTTCATGTCTGCAGGGGTAAAAAAAACAAGAGAGAGAGAGAAAGACAAAGAGGGAATGAAACCTGCTCTTCAAAGGAAAATCTAAGGCAGAGATCCCACGATCTAGGGGTTTTTTTGCCATGTTCAGTTGGGCCATTGGGGCTTAACTAGGAGGCATAATGGAAGATCCATGAATGGATCTCCAGCATGGTTTTTTGGGGGGTGAGGGGAGAAAACAGAAGTTATGGAGACCCCTGATTTGGATCAGGACCACATCATAGGAAAGTGGTTAGTTCCCCCCCGCTTTACACCATTATCCCAGTTACAAATCCCCCCACCCTCCAGAGCTGCTATTTGCCCCATGGAGGGAAATGACGGCAGTTTAACCTGACAGGATTAAACCACCATGGTTCTGATCCTAATTGAGTCACTCTGCAGCTGCTGTTCCCCACCCCCAAAGATTCAGGAGATCTAATTCAAATATGACAAGCCAGCACAGTATCTGTATCAAATGGTGGCATGGCCAGGTCATAAGAACATCTCCTGAAATCTTTTCCCCTCCCCCCAAAATAAATAAATAAATGTCACATCTGGTCACATTTTGATTGGCCCTAACAAAAAGGTATTCCATGGCTTTTGGTTTTTTATTCAGGAGACCCAAGAAATAAACACGAGGGTGAGCAAACAATGAATAAATCCATCCACAGATCTTTCCATCTCTCCTCAAGCTCAGCTTAGTCTCAAGTTTGCCTGTACAGGGCTGGCCTACTTCAGAGAACTGAAGGTTGCGTTGTAGAGGTATCGTTTCTCAACGGTGTACCCACGCTTTCACTGTGGTTTTCTGACCAACCAAGGGCTTGAAGCACTACAAAACCCTGGGCTTGAAGCACTACAAAACCAGAGATGAAGGAGAAATGAGAGCGTAAACCAGAGGGAATGAAGACTCCATCACACGACCTTCACTTCCCTGGGGAAATTATTTTTGTGTCTGAGGTCTGGCCTCAATGGAAAGGTGGTAAAACTGTGCCTTGACTGTATCACTACAGAGAGCAGGGAAGAGGCTGAATGACTGAGGGGGGGAAAATCACTGTGCATTAAAAAAAAAACAGGATGTAAGGGAGATGGCTGTACTGGAATCCCTCCTTTTACACTTTAAAAAATGTAAATAGGGTTTTTAAATGCAGGGGAGCAATTTTCACCTACAGTGTGGTACAACCCTGACAACCTCATCCATTGTTGGAAGAGCAGATCCATTCACTGCTCAAGGTTGACTTTTGAATGGTCGACAGCAAGAGGGTGCAACAACAAATGTTGCCTCTAGGGGGCAGCGCTACCATGGTCCATGACAGGAAGCTTCTTGGTCCTCTGTAGACCCACGTTGTATGTCTTCCACAGAGTATCTAGTTGACTTTTGACTCAGAGGAGCCAAAACACACCTTCCCACAGCACTGCTGTCGCTCAAAGAATTTCCTGCCCATCTCATTGACCTTACCTTAAATTCCAGAGCTAAAGCCTGTAGTCCTTTCCTGTCACTACTGCGTACCCCTGAGTATTATGGCTATATGATGGGATTCTGACTCTGATGCCACTCATTTGCTTCCCTCCCATTATCAAGCACCATTTTTCCTCACTTTATAATAGAGAACTTATGTTCAGTTTCCAAGAGTTTCTACTTCCCACATTTGGGGCATTGGAGCAGAAAGGACATATGTAGACCACAGATTTTTAAAAAAACGATTCAGCAATTATTCCTTCTTCCCAAGAACTATAGCCACAGGAGAGAAGACAAGAGGGTCTCTAACAGAGAATTCACAGTGTTGTCACTAAACAACAATTCCCAGAATCCTTTGGAGGGAAGCTATGGAAGTAAAACATGTATAAAACCAGTGTGTAGTACAGATACCCACAAACAACCCTTCAAGGCTTAAACAAATTAAATGCCATCAATTAGTGGTGTCATAAAATATAACGGCTGCATTTAACTCTAGAAAGCGATAGGCCCAGAATTAATTATGTGGGACCCTCAGAAGAGATCCTTCTACTTTATACGCTTCAATTGACTGAACCTGACCGAAAATAGAGGCCATTTTAAACCCCTCAACACCACAATGCTTCAGTTCTGAACTCTTCTCACTTTGAACACTCTCTTTCTCTTCAGCGAGAGCCTTTCAGGCCTCAAGCCACACCATCTTGGCCTTCCTTAAGCATAAAAATAATCATCTTTATATGAGGGAAGGGCTGTGACGCAGTGGCAGAGTCTGTGTTTTGCATGTAGAAGGTCCAAGTTCAATTCCTAATCTGTCCAGTTAAAGGATCTCAATGAGTAGAGGTTGAAAAACACTTTTCTGCCAGAGGCTCTGGAAAACCACTCCCAGTCAAACAATGCTTAACTAGATAGACTGAAAGTCTGACTCAGTATAAAGCATCTTCATGTACCTTCATTTCCCTCCACCTTTGAGTTTAGAACAAACCTGCCCAACTTGTGACCTCCCAAGCCAAACGTGTCTCAAAGGGCAGCTTACCAGGGGCCTAATGGCTAGCTGGCTATGTTAGAGGTGGTGGGTCACAAGTAGGCTTACCATTCCTCAGGTCTGGGTGGGGGATCCCCTGCTTTTGTGTGCTCCTTCTCACTGTGGGCCACCCGACCACCCGGAGAACCCTGCCCCACACAGCAATGTCATCCGGCGACATCCTTGATGCAATGATGTCATGCAGAAGTGACATCATCATGTCAGGGATGTCACATGGTAACACTATGATTTGGGCAAAACTCTATGATTTGAGGCAGTTTTTGCCATCATGTTTTGCCCAAAAGCACAGTGTCGCCCCCAACGTCACTGACACACTGACGTCACTTGGAACTGACATTGGTGCATTGTGCACCATCCTCGCCCACCCTCAAAACACGCCCCAAATCCCCCCCCTGCCGGCATGACGAATCCACCTGGCAACCTTAGTCACAAGTTATGCAAATCTACTACAAAGACCACTCCGACCCCACAGTCATTCCGGCCCAGTTGTCCAGCCTTAGAACTCACTGGTGACAGCCACGTGACGGTTGGATTTCCCCTCATCGATGACATCCAGGATTTCCTCAGGGCTGGACACAAAACGTTCAGTGCAGCCCTGCAAGTGAAGGAAAAAGTATGGTTACCAACTTCCAAGTGGGGCCTAGAGTTCTCCCAGAATTACAACTCATCTCCAGACCACAAGTATCAGTTCCCCTGTGGGAAATGGAAGCATCAGATGGTGGACTCTGTGGTACACTACAAGATAAACTGATGTCTTGGAGTGACATCACAACCCCACTCAGTTTCCTCCCCAACGCTGCTCCCTCCCTAGTCTCCAGGAATTGCCCAAGCCTGAAGTGGCAATCCTAAAAGCCTACTAGACTTGTGAGCCATGGCAGTGACCTCATCTTCCCACTGATATTCACCCCACCACCACCTCACCAAGCTCTACTTCGCCAATGCCTTCCCCCCAACACCCCTGGAGGTTAACCAGGGCACCATTTAAGAAGAGTAGGCATTAGAGGACAGCCTTTCTCCACCCCAGTGTAGACTCCAGTGATTCCTCAGTAATATCTGTATCTCTGTTCATTATGAGGCATAAGCAACAAATGCTTTTAAAACAAGGCCTTTTTGCCATTTAAACTTGAATATATTTAAAAGAGGGCCTTTGAGGCTGGCTATGAATCTTGCCATCCCTCCCTACCCCAGTCTGAAACTGAGTTTACCTAAGGTAAACTATTCGCCAGTGCTCTCCCTCCCATGGCTCTTTTTGTAGAAAAAGCCCAGCAGGAACTCATTAACATAATAGGCCACACCCAACAGTAGAAACTCATTAGCATATTAGGCCACACCCTGATAGCACATCGCATTAGCCACACCCCCATGTTCGCAGAAGTGTGGTCATCCAGCCACACCCACCTTTTGCTTCTTATTCTATTTACTTTGTTTATTGTCAAAACCCTGGGCTTTTTTTGAAGCAGAAACTCCTTTGCATGTTAGGCCACACACCCCTAATGTAGCCAATCCTAATGCGTTTCTGCCGTTGGGTGTGGCCTATTATGCTAATTAGTTCCTGCTGGCCGTGGCCAACGTGGGAGCCAGCCGGAACTTCATTCCTGTGCGTTCCAGCCCAAAAATAGCCCTGCTCCCTCCCATTCTTGTCAGGGACTTGAAGCCCTAGGTCACACACTCCCGGGCATCTCACCTTCACAAATGGCACACGGTTCTTGTCCTCATGAACCGAGAGATTGGTCTTGGTCACTGTGGGTGAGGAGAGATTATTCATTATTTTAAATGTACATGCTGCTTCCCCAAAGAACCTCCCCGAGGTGTCAAAGCAAAACATGACAAAAGCATAAAACAGCATAAAATCATTGAAACTAAGGGTGATTTCTCACTAGAGCTGCCTCGCAGTGCAGCCGCCGTTTGCCTCGACACAAACATGTCAATTTCACACCCGAGGCTGCGGGGCTGCATTTGACCCGCGGCTTCGCCCGATTTCCTCCACAGTTTCGTGATCCTCAAAAACCAGGATCACAAAACTGCGGAGGAAATCGGGCGAAGCTGCAAGTCAAAATGCAGCCCCGCAGCTTCGGGTGTGAAATTGACATGTTTGTGTCAGGGCAAACGGCGGCTGCGCTGCGAGGCAGCTCTAGTGAGAAATCGCCCTGTGTGTGTGTTATACACTGTCAAGTCGCTTCTAACTTGTGGCAACTCTATGAAATAAGGACCTCCGCCTAGAGTTCTCCTGAATGGCCTTGCTTGGGTCTTGCAAACCGAAGGCCGTGGCTTCCTTCATTCCTCCTCATGTTGGGTCCTTCCTCTTTTCCTACTGCCTTCAACTTTTCCTAGCATTATTTTCTTTCCCACTGAATCTAGTTTCATCATAATGCGGTCAAATTATCATAGACCTGTCTATTAGAAACCCAACCATTAAAAACTCAGCCAGAGCACAAATACAGCATAAAACATTTAACTTCCTAAAATGATCATCATAAAACACTCCTCAGGCTAGAAACAAACCATAAAAACATTTTTTTTAAAGATCAAACCCCCCCTAGATAAAAGCCTGGGTAAAAAATAAATACTTTGGCACAGTGCCTAATAGAGAGCAGGGTAGGCACCAGGCGAGCGTCAAGGGGGAGGTCATTCCACAGGTGGGGTGCCACTACTGAAAAAGCCCCGTCTTTGGTCACCACACACCTCATCTGTGCAGGTGGGGGCACAGAGAGCAGGGCTTGTGAGGAGAAGAGTTCAAACAGTCGCTTAATCCAGGGATACACAATTCACTTCGGTTCCATTCACTGCCAGACCCATTCCTAGTACCTGGATTCTCATCAACTCCTTCTTTTTAATTCCTGGCTTCCAGCGCCCTGGTGCATTGCAGTTCTATCCACATAATTCTGCATATAATCCTTTTAAAGATCACTCACCATCTAGTAGATCACGGATTTTGTCTAGGTAGATTTCAAAGTAGGAAACCTGGGGGAGAAATAGTCGAGTGAATAAAACAGACACTGGAAATTCGGAAGGAGGAATCCTTGATGTCCCTGTGCTTTAACCCCTGTGGACATCTACCTGTCCCAGAAACCAATGTGCTTCAAGAGGACACATCAGAACATGAAGCTGCCTTATATGGAATCAAACCTTTTGGTCCCTTGGCATCAGTATTGTCTACTCAGACTGGCAGCAGTTCTCCAAGGTCTTAGGCAGAAGTCTTTCACGTCACCTACTGCCCAATCTCTTTAACTGGAAATGCTGGAGATTGAACCTGGGATCTTCAGGATACCACGCAGATGCTCTACCACGGAGCCACTGCTCCTCCCCAAATACATTCTTGAGGGTCAGCTTGAGCCTCTGGGCGAGGATTAAATTTGAGTCCAGCAGGACCTTCAAGACCACCAACAGACTTTCCCAAGGCATAAGCTTTCATCAGTCAACGCTCACTTCATCAGATGCTAAGTAACTCACAAAAGCTTATACCTTGGGGGGGGGAAATGTTGGTCTTTAAAATGCTACTGGACTCGATTTTTATTCTGCTGCTAAAGACTAACACAGCTATTACCTGAAACGATCTTCATGGGTGAGGACTGTGACTCTCTTGCACAGCACTTCACTTTAATGGCATTATTCACATTTTTAACAGTTGTAGAACAAACTCTGTACCCTTGTGTCGTGGGCAGCATCTAGAAAGGTTCCCTAATGGCTGCCACCAGTCTGGTACGGGTCTCCTTGGGGGCGGGGTGTGTGGCCTTATGACACACTTCCGGTGATGTCAGGGGGTGTGGCATATGCTAATGAGTTATGCTAATGAGTTCCCCTAGCTCTTTTTCGACGAAACGACCCCTGCTAAAGACTAAAACAGCTATTACCTGAAACAATCTTCATGGGTGAGGACTGTGCCTCTCTTGCACAGCACTTCACTTTTATGGCATTATTCACATTTTTAACAGTAGTAGGACAAACTCTGCACCCTTGTGTCGTGGGCAGCATCTAGAAAGGTTCTCTAATGGCTGCCACCAGTCTGGTACGGGTCTCCTCGGGAGGGCTCAGAGCACTCACCCTACCCCCTTTATACACTCCTTTTCCAGTAGGTTTCCCCTTATAAGTGACCGAATGAGATATGAGGACCCAGGCAGAATAACAAACTATCTTTATTAAAGCGATTTAACAACACTGTGATTTAATAACATGTAGGAAAACTGAGCACAGGAGATAAACCAGCAAAATAAGAAACCTTAATGTGTCTAACTATGCTGTACCTAGCCTTCTCTAGGTATTTGGCCTTAAGCTGACTCACCCCTTTTGGATGAGGGATTCCTCTTTCTGCAGCAGCCTCACCAGCTCTGCTCCCTGGGAGGGGACCACCTCCCACTTTGGACAAAGCCTTTTATCTCTTCTTCCCAGGCACCGCCCTCTACTATTCTACTGGTGTAAGTTTCCCCTCCAAATCCCCTGCTAACCAATCACAGGGTCCAAAAGGTGACCTGGTAAATAATACAGGCTTCCCTGGAGCCACTAGGCCTCCCTAGAGCCTGTAGGCCGCACTACTATAGGCCTAGGATTATGACACCTTGTTAGACAGAACAAGAAGCGGGACCCGCGATACTCGCGGGGGGGGGAGTATTTCCCGCGGCTCCCAAGCTGCCAAGGCTTCTCCCCACTAAATTGCAAAAGGCTGCAGCCTTAGGATGTTTCTGCTCAAGGCAGAGAGCTCCCAATCTAGGGATTTGTAATGAAAATGTAGATACTTTCATGGCAATTTAAAACGAAGCCCTGTAGAAAAAGTTAAGGCACGAGTTTAATTCTTTCCTGTTGACTTCCGTAGAACTTTGAAGTGTTTCACCATGGCTGGATGGTGCCTGGAGAAATGGCTAAAAGGGCACGACTAATGCGTGCGGCAGGTTAAAGCGGAATCGGGCCCCTGTGGTGGCCCCAAACCCCAGTTCTGCGGACGACAGGATCGCGTTGGCGCGGGTTGAGGCTCCCTTTCCACATCGGATCGGCTCCCTCATTCCTTCCCTCCGAGCTGCCAAGCCTTCTCCCCGCCGCCGCTGCTGTGGCCCACAACAGCAGCACTGGCGAGCCCTGCACGGCTCCGAGCTGCCAGGGCCGCCAGGCTCTTCCCTGCTGCTGCCACCCACAACGGTAACACTGGCGAGCCCTGCATGGCTCCAAGCCGCCTGGCCCGCCAGGCTTTCCCCCACTGCTGCTGCCACCAACAGCAGCAGCAATGGTCATGGGCTTCTAGCCACCAGCCCGCCAAGGCTCCCCCCCACCGCCGCCGCCAGCACCAACAGCTCTGGCCACAGATCCCCGAGGTAAGTGCATTCCCTGCGTATGCACAGGGAACGCTCTTTCACTTTTGGGGGGATTTAAGTATCCCTCATATATTTTTTTTAACTTTTCAGATTTTTTTGCACATCTGGGGATTGCCACAAATGTGCAGGAAAATCTCTCTGCCCCCCAAGTGCCCCCGATGTGCGGATTTAGATATCCACACAGAGGGGACAACTTGGCTATTAGATATATAGATAATCCTGTATCAAGGCCTCAAAGACTTAGCTTTGAGATTTCCTGCTCCCATGACACAGAGCTGGAGGAGGAATTATTTCTGTTTACTTCTGCTGCAGGGGCTTTGAGCCAGGACATTACAGACCCACGTGCTCATGGTCCTGGGATGGCAGGTGACATCAGAGAGCCAATTGTATACCACTTCCTGTAACAAAGCTCCCAGATGTGTTTTGCTTAAGCATGGGTAGCTTGTTGCTAAGAAAAACTAGCAGGTTCTTATTCTGCACTGGCTGACTGCCCAGCTACCTGAGGTACTTGCCAGCCCTTGGATGTGACCACCTGGTACCCCTATTACAATGCTCCTTCGCAACCATTTCCTTTGGACGTCCTCTCTGTCACGCCAACACTTGAAAGGTCTACTCTTTTGTTCCCAGCACCTACCGCCATCCTGTTTAATATCTCTCCTCACCAGTTCCAGAGGACCCTCACCTTAATGTGGAATTCCAGGTTCTCGTCCATGGAGTAGATGTGGTTGAAGATATCCCGGGCAATGCGAGGGATGATACCCATGAGCTGAGGGTCATGCAGCTTGCCCTGGAAGAAGAGAAATGGCTGCCGTGAGCATAACAGAGTCTCCTTCAAGCTTTCCTCAAGCAAAGCTTTGAAGCTGCCTTCTGCTAAATCAGACCCTTGGTCCAGCAAGGTCAGTATTGTCTACTCAGACTGGCAGCAGCTCTCCATGGTCTCAGGCTGAGGTCTTCCACATCACCTACTGCCTGGTCCTTTTAACTGGAGATGCCTGGGATTGAACCTGGGACCTTTTGCATGCAAAGCAGAAACTCTTCCACTGAGCCACAGACCCTCCCCTTTGGGCCACTGGGAGGGAAATCACATCTCCAGGTATAGCCACCAGGCTAGTGCTTCTCAGCTGTGATACCACAACCTCACCTCCATGGTGTGAGTCTTTCCCGAGGAAGTCTGCCCATAGGCAAAAATGGTGCCATTGTACCCAGCCAGCACATCTGAAAGGCAAAAGGCAGGTGAGTGAGATCCATCCATGGTCACAACAGAAGTTTGGCTCACCACCCTTCTCCTTTCCATGTGACCCCATCCCACTCTCCGTCCTATTACCAATATTACCAGACTGACCTTTGACAATCTGCATGGCACAGGCATGGTAAACTTGCTCCTGAGTGGTGTTGGGTGGGAAGACACGGTCAAAGGCATAAGGCTTGCCCTGGAAGTGGAGAATGAATGGAACAAAGACATCAAAGTTAGTAACACCAGAAGATTTGAGGGGAAACAATAAAGACCTGTGTGGGAGGGAACATTCTTTCTTCTCCCATTGGCCCTCAAGTCTTCTACTCTCACTTCTGGGATTCAGGTCTCCTAGGCAACCCAAAATAGTGGCAGAGGTTTCGCAAGGTAGAGCCCGTGTGGTATAGTGGCTAAAGTGTTGAACTAGATGCAGCATGTCTGAATCCCCACTTTACTGGGTGACATTGGGCCAGTCACACACACTCTTGGTGCTTGGGGAGGGGGCAACAGTGGGAGGGCTTCTAGTGTCCTGGCCCCACTGGACCTCCTGATGGCACCTGGTATTTTGGGGGCACTGTGTGACAGAGGGTTGGACCAGATGGGCCATGGCCTGATCCAGCATTTGGCTTCTCTTATGTTCTTATGAGCCTAACAGGGTTTCTGTGAGCATAAAAATGGAGAAGGGGAGAAAGGTGTACGCTACTGTGAGCTGTTTTGAGCTCCCACAGGGAAGAAAGGAGTGGTATCAATGAAGAAAAATAAATAGTCTTGGAAGATCTTGGTGTTTTTAGTAAGTTTTGGTTTTATGTAATGCTACGGTATCAATGAAGAAAAATAAATAGTCTTGGTTTTATTTGATGCTGCTTTTTTAAACCTATCCCATTTAACTCTATGGGTTACTCCAGGTTTGCAGAAACTACGCTGTAGTTTTAAATTCCTTCCTCCTTGGAGATTCTTTCATCTGCACAGAAGGGGGAGGCACCTAGTGCTATTAGATATACAAAGCCTGGCCTGCGCAGCTACTCCTCCGCAACACTAACAACATTGTCCATATATTTTGCTTTCTTAATCAACCAAGCCAGCAACTTACAGACTAACCTTATATATGTTCACATGGAAGTCCCACTGAATTCAACAAGGCCTGTTGCTAAGGGCTAGACTAGACAGGGCCTGTTGCTAAGGACCAGATTGGGAGATCCATGATTAGGTTTCCAAAGCATTTTTAAGTAGTAAATGCACTGCCAGTCTCCCAGCACCTTATGTAGCTTGCCTTCAGTGTGCATCATACTGAAAGCATGTCTGCTCAAAAGCACATAAGGGCACTCTGACATAACATCCCATCCCATCTATTGGCTTCCCAGAAGCCTGCTTCTCCTAATCCTCTGGGCTGGTCTCTGCTTTGGTGGTCCATGTTCAATTTGCAGGTGGGAGGTCTACTGCCTGTTTGGAGAAGACTCAGTACCTGCATGGATAAGAAGCATTCCCATCCCCTTTGCCCTAGGAGGGATACCACTTCTATGTTCTAGCTGGTGCCGTTCTAATACCCTAGCAGTTGCTTGGGGTGCCCAGTTAGACTGCCCCTGGCATCCTTGCTGCCACCACCCTGGTCCAAGGTGAGTTACAGAGGTGTTGCCTCTGGAGCCTGGCTTAGACCCAGTAGGGTTGGCATGAGACGAGGCTGCTTGGGGTAGCCAAAGGTCTTGATCTGCTCTAGGTTCTACCATATCGTCCACCCCACCAGTTAAGATCTGCCACACAAACCCTGCTCTCTGTGCCCCCATCTTCAGAAGTGGGGGGGGGGTGACTGTTGCACATGGACACGGAGACAAGAAAAGGTGAGTTTTAAAAATGGGATGAGGCAAGCATAAACCAGCCAGTTCCAAATGGAGCAGAAGTGGTGTGAGTTCACACTGTGCCAAATAAATCAGCTTTGCCCACGGGCCTTGAGTTAACATCATGACAATAGATGCAGCTACCACAAAGAGAGCAGGGAGAAAAACGTCTTTGTGTGCTGCATTCATATGAACAATACTTAGGAATTATATAATCCTTCGGAATGTCCAAGAACCTTTCACATACATTATCCCAATGATCCTTGCAACAACCCCAGAGAGGGCTTAGCTAAAAGACTTCTCTCCTGCGCTCTCCAAAGGCTCCCCAAGGCGGCTAAAAAGGTAACAATGAAGAATACAGTCTGAAATGAAAACGTTGGCCTTCTCCACTTTCCTGAACATGAGGCAGGAGCCATATTGGGGGACCATGCTCAGAAGAGCCACAGGCAGCATTTCAAAGAGCCACGTGTGGGTCCTGAGCCACCAAGGGAGTATTACTCCCTTATATCCTCTGGTCAGTATCAAGCCGTTTCAAAGCACTTCCATGTTTTTTTACAGTTGTCTTTCAGATGGGCTATTTTTATTTCAGTGTTGCAGTTTGGAGGCAGCGGCCTTGTTGATCCATTTGTTGTTGTTCAGTCGCATAGTTGAGTTCAACTCTTCGCGACCCCATGGACCAGGTCACGCCAGGCCTTCCGGTCTTCCGCCGCCCTCTGAAGCTGGCTCAATTTCATGTTCGTTGCATCGATGACACTGTCTAACCATCTCATCCTTTGCCGTCCCCGTCTTCGTTGACCTTCAATCTTTCCCAGCATCAGGGTCTTCTCCAGTGAGTGCTCTCTTCTCATTTGGTGGCCAAAGTTTTTTTTAAAAACAATTTTATTTGGATATAACATCAAGTCAACCAATATAACATTTTAGCATCCATCTTATATCCTTTTCTCCCCCTATCTCCCCCCTTCTGGCTTCCCGCAGTCCTCCCACCTCCCTTCCAAATCTTCTATTTTCTTCTCCCCACATCAATAATTAAACTTATAAGGTAACATTTCTTTAAACTATTATTCTTACACATTTGAACTAACTCTAAATATCCTTCTATCTCTAATAGTTATCAAAGGAACATAGATTATTCTTCACATCCCAATATTTCTCCAGATATTCTTTAAGATCTATCCAGTCTGCAAAAAATTCTTCCGCCTCCTGATTCTTGAGCTATTTGGTGGCCAAAGTTGATCCATAGCAAAATCCAAAACCAAAGCCCACTCAATCAACTGTTTATTTCAATACAAAATCAGCTCCAAAGAATCAGCTTTGGCAGCACATATCCTAAAACTGGGATGATACAGAGAACATGGCCCCTGCGCAAGGATGACACACAAAGCCCAGTATTTGCTGTATTTTAAAAAAAAAATCACCTGTCAGTTATGCTATTTCACTCCTGCATAGGTATGGGGCTGAAACATAAGCACAGACTTGCACACTGCCTTGTCGCGCCACTATAATTTAAAAAACAGACATTCCCAAATGCACAGCTTTGTGGGGCGGAGGAATAAACATGCATTTCAGAGCACAGTCCATTTGTTCGGGGATGAGATCAAAATTGCAGGAAAGGTTGAAATGCAATTTTAATCCCATCTTCCTGCCCAGCCATCAATTGATTTAGAAACCTGATATGAGCAGATTTGAAAAAGTCATTCTGTCTTTCAAGGATGCACAACAGAGAGAGAGGGGAGGGGATCAAAAGCACTTTAAATACCATACGCAAATTCAGTCTAAAGTGGTTTTCAAGCTGTTCCTTAGCTGTGATTGCTGCTGAGGTCATAGAACACTGAGGGAAGGACTATGAGCATGAAATGGTCCAGTCTCACCCCATGTAAGCCAACAGAGAAAACCAGTGCTTTTAGGGGCCTATGCCAGAAGACCCTGATATAGATATGGGGGGGGGTTTGAACTTTTGTTCTTTACTATGTGTTTCTATTCAGAAAACTCTTATGAGCAGGGGTCATTTCGTAGAAAAAGAGGTGCAGGAGCTCATTAGCATAACTCATTAGCATAACTCATTTGCATATGCCACACCCCCTGGCATCACCGGAAGTGTGTCAGAAGGCAACACCCACTGCTTAGGCTCCACTGGACTGTTTCGGATTGCTAGCTATTGGGGGGGGGAACATGCAGGTCTGTCCTCGCAGAAGAGGGAGAGCTCGTACCTGAATAAAACTTGGTCTTAAAGGTGCCACTGAACTGTTTTGGACTGGTGGTGGGGAGCTCTGCAACTTACCTGGCTGCTTCTTGCTCTGACTGAGGGCTGCTGGGAGCAGGGGGTGGGGCTTGTTGCATGTGCCCGCCCCCTGGGCTCTTTACTGCTGGAGCTCCGCTCCTGTGCGCTCCTGCAGGAAATGACCCCTGCTTATGAGGGTCATTTGGTTTTTAATTGTTTGTATGAACAAGCTTCTAATGCTGTTTATGCTCTGCATTTTTATTGGCTGGGTTTGTAATGGTGTGTTAATATCAATTATGTTTTTATTATTAGATCTTGTTTTATCCTGTGAGCTGCCTTGAGCAGCTCTGTGAAGGGGTGACATACATTTTCTAAATAAATTTCTAAATAAAGAAATAAAACATGAATTCCAATAAGGTGAGCTCACAGCAGGGTGAGATTTCAATCCAGGATTTCCCATTTCCCAGCCAAGTCCATTAGATAACAAGCGACACTATCTCTTGGCAAAGGCAGAAGGCATTAGGTGCTTCCACAAAAGGGTTTCAGGAGTGCATGCTATATTTTGATACTACATGCGCTCTCTTTATACGCAAGTTCTTCAGAAGTCGGTTGGGCCCAAATTCCCAAATTCTCTGCACTCAAGAAAGCTAACTGTTATTTGCTGCATTCGATGATTCTCATAACTGACCAGGTCTTTAATGATTTTCAGGCAGACTGCAGATCATGCATCAAGAAACCCCCATGCAAAAAACATTGAGTTCCTGTTTGCAGCTGTGAACAAGGAGCTGTCCAAGTGCTGGAATTATTTCACGTAGATTTCGTGGCAATTCCCAGCCCTGAGGCTCTGAAAAGGCAAGAAGCCGACTTCTTAAATCAGCTGTCCCAAAAGTGTTCTGTGTCTTGTTCAGATTCCAGCACAGCAGTTACATGAGCAACCTTTAGCCTTCTGGATGGGGTCACGTGTCTCCCTTGCCCGGCAGCATACAGTGAGTGCGCAAGCATCTTATGTGGCAGGAAGGGAAAAAACCATGGTTATCCTGACCTGTGAAAAAGTGCTGGAGTGAGGAAAGCACTATTCTGTACCCGTCAATATGATGCTCCAGAGGCTGAGCAATCCTCACACCCAAGTGTTTGCTCCATCACTCTGCTGAAGCTTGACAAGATATTCCAGACTTAGTTGATTCAGAATCTGACACAGATAATAACATTCTAGGAACTGGAAAGAACCTCTGGTTACTGATCTCAGGTGTGACAGAGGCACATCTTTACCCTCTGCAGCAGCCTGGGTAGCAAATTCTTGGAACGTGCCTGAACCAGAACTCCCAAAGTAGACTAATAATGGGGGCAGCTGCGTTCATCCACAGCAAAATGTAAAAACAAAAGCCAGGGCTGATCCTAATACAAATGTTACATGGATTTTGTTTTTAAAGTAGAACTGAACCAGAGAGGAAGGAGATGCTGATGGAGCTGTACAAACCTGATTCCAATGTTGTACATTTGTTTATTTATTTATTTTAATTTTACAAAATGTATATCCTGCCTTCCTGCCCCCTAAGGGCCACCAAAACGGCTAACAAATTAAACCATACATAATGAAATCACATTTTAAAGCCATGAAAACCAACCGAAAATAACAACAACACGTCATTCAAACAATTAAAACCAGAACTAAAATACATACAAAGACATAAAGGCAATTAAAACATTGGGCGGGAAGGCGGGATCACGGAGGGAACCTCAAACGAAACAAAAAAGTCTTCACCCACTGGTGGAAGATGGCAACAGAAGGGAACGGCCAAATCTCCCTGGGGGGAGAGTTCCAGAATTTTGGTGCCACAACTGAGGAGGCCCTCTCATTGGTTGCCTAATCTCAGAACGCAGCAGGGTCATCTGAAGCAGGTCCTCCGAAGATTTATTTATTTATCCAATTTATACCCCGCCCTACCCACCGAGGCAGGCTCAGGGCGGCTTACATGAAAGTAAACACATAAATAACAATTAAATTACCATAAAAACATCTAAAAACAGTTAATTATAAAACAGTACAGTATCATAAAATGCTAGCAATGTTGATTTAATTTCATAGCGATGGCAGTACCATATGAGTGCATTCAATAGTCACCTCCAGGGCTCTTTTTGTAGAAAAAGCCCAGCAGGAACTCATTAGCATAATAGGCCACACCCAACAGCAGGAACTCATTAGCATATTAGGCCAACGCTGTTACCTTCCCACCGAAGTGGTACCTATTTATCTACTTGCAATTTCTTGCTTTTGAACTGCTAGGTTGGCAGGAGCTGGAACTAGAGACAGGAGCTCACTCCGTCATGCGGCAACTCGGGTCTCAAACTGCTGAACTACTGACCTTCCACAGCCTGCAGTTCAGCGTCTTAACCACTTGAGCCACTGCAGCTCCTATAAAACAGTACAGTATCATATAGTGCTAGCAATGTTGATTTAATTTCATAGCGATGGCGGTACCATATGAGTGCATTCAACAGACTATCTAGAGGGTCACCTCACTGATCTTTAATCGGCAGGCACAGGCTGCCCGTGATGATGACCAATGCGGTCAGGTGGATTCAAAAGGTGTAGGCTGTCCTTCACGTATGTTGCCCCCACCCCCAATCACATAGGGCTTTAAGGGTCAACAACAGCGACTTGGATTCTGCCTGGAAACCAACTGGAAACCAGATGGGCCAAAACTGGAGTGATATGGTTCCCTACGACCCACTCCAGTCAACATCCTGGTGGCTGCACTCTTCACCAACTGAACTTTCCGAACACTTCTCAAGGGCAGGCTTATGTAGAGCACACTGTGAAGTGCACGGCTCGCCTTCCTATTGGGGGCTTGTTCCCATGACCCTCGGATACACAGAGAGCTGCTCTCTGCCTACCCTGAATTCAGCAGCGTCAGTTCTGTTGTTCTTGTGGCCAAGCTGATCATCCCTTCTTGGGTACACACTGTGAATTTGTCATAATTTCCTGGAGGCTGTTCGGTGGGAAAGCAGGACACACATGCCCAGAACAAACAAGTAAACCCCCGTTAGGCTGGAAACACTCAGTGTTCTGCATATGCGGCACATCTGTCTGCACCTGCTTCGCTCCCTTATCACATTTCCAGAACGCAGGCACTCTGGTTAATTACACTTCTGCTGTCCTATTTCTGGGGAAAACATCCTTTAAATACATCTGAGATAGAAAGATTGGGAGAAAGATTGGGAGGGGGGGAGCCTAGCACGGGAAGCGATTCTCTTGTGGCTCCCCTCGGACGCTTCAGGCTGTCATCTTGCAGCAACCCGACGCTGCAGCTTGCAACCGAGCCCGCTGGCAAGCCCGAGGTACGCTCACATAGCCGGTTTCTAGAAGCCCCTCTTTGTCCTGTCTCTCGTCGCATAATGGAATCATAACAACCCCCTTAAAAGTGTACAATTGCAGTCTGCTGCTATGATTGCTCCAGGTGTCATTTTGCTTCTACTGCCATTTATAACTGCTCGCTGCATTGTTTCCAGTATATCTTGCCTTAGGCAGGTGGTTGGCCGCCCTGTCTTCTGATTCCTTTTGCACTCGGCCCTGGATGACCCAGGCCATCAAAATCTCACCAGATTTTGGAACCGATGCAGGGTCGGCCCTGGCTAGTACTTGGATGGGGGACCGCCCAGGAAGTCCAGGGTTGTTAACATGCAGGCAGGCAATGACAAACCACCTCTGCTCACCTCTTGCCTTGAAAACCCTATGGGATCACCATGAGTCAGCTGTGATTTGGTGGCACTTTATACACACAGTCCTTTCGCCTTAAAATGTATTATTGTTTGGAGGGGGGGTTCCCTTCCTTTTCTCTCTCTAATGATGGAATCTGCATTGTCTGCATTGCCTTCTAATCCTTCAATCCTCGTCCTACTGTATTATTCCCTGGATGTCTTACGAGGTCGGATTGCATTGTTGCAGAGATGGTTTCAGGTCCCTTTACAGCCATGCACACACACCCTGCCCTGTCCACCTGCCCTTCCCCCCAACAGCCCCCCCATGCATCCAAGAAGAATAAAGACGAGGAGGAGGAGATACCTTGCCCTTTACTACCCAAAGGAGTCCCAGAGTGGCTTACAATCTTCTTTCCCTTCCCCTCCCCACAACAGATACCCTGGGAGGTAGGTGGGCATGAGAGCGCTCTCTCGAGAACGGCTCATGAGAGAACACTTCTGAAAGAACTTGTAACTGACCCAAGGTCACACCAGCAGCTTCATGTGGAGGCGTGAGGAATCAAACCCGGTTCTCAGAGATTAGAATCCACACTCCTAACCACTACACCAAACTGGCTCTCTTACTCTTCACTGAGCCCTCCCACCATCCATGAGCACAGCCACAAGCCTGCCCTTCTCCTGATGGCGATGGGCAACGTGAGTGGCCAGAAGCATGAGTGTGTCAAGTGGGGAAGGACGCATGGGCACGGCGCCTAATAAAGAGCAGGCTAGGCACCAGGCAAGCATCAAGGGGGTGCGATGTTGGGAACCGTGGGGTCCTGGCAGCTGCCCCAAGTCAGATTATGCTGATGCTGGCCTTGCATTGTTGTTTGCTGTTTTTTTTTAAATGCCATAATCTGCCTTGAGTCTCAGCAAGAAAGATGGGCTATAAATGAAGTAAGTAAAATAATAATAGTAATAGTAATAATAATAATAGTAATAATAGTAGTAATAGTAATAATAGTAGTAATAATAGTGGTAGTAGTAATAATAATAGTACCGTGTTTCCCCGAAAATAAGACACTGTCTTATATTTATTTTTTCTCAAGAAAACACACTAGTGCTTATTTTCAGGGGATGTCTTATTTTTATTAAGTATAATACAACAATCTACATTTATTCAAATACAGTTATCTTCTTTTGGAACATCGTCATAACTCTCATCACTAGGTCTTATTATCGGGGTAGGACTTATACCACAAATGCATAGAAATCCTGCTAGGGCTTATTTTTTGGGTAGGTCTTATTTTCGGGGAAACAGGGTAGTAGTAATAATAACAGTAGTAGTAGTAGTAATAATAACAGTAATAACAACAACAACAACAATAATAATAATATTGATTAGCCTGGGAATGGCTCTGGTTAACTGCAGCCCAAGGAGAAGAGCTGTAGATTTAATTTAATATCCCTGTTAAGGAAGGGAAGAAAACAGATTCCTTAAAGTGCATTGTGTTTGAAAGAGTTTTCAGATAGACATTAGGAAGGACTTCCTAACAGTTTGAGTGATTCCTCAGTGGAACAGGCTTCCTCCGGAGGTGGTGGGCTCTCCTTCCTTGGAGGTTTTCAAACAGAGGCTAGGTGGCCATCTGACAGCAATGCTGGTTCTGTGAACTTAGGCAGATCATGAGAGGGAGGGGCAGGGAGGGTTGCATCAGTGCTTAGTTCTTGTGACTCCTTCTTACATGCCCAGGGAAATGCTGATCGCCACTTTGGGGCCAGGAAGCAATTTTTCTCCAGACCAGTTTGCCCGGGGATCCTGGAGGTTTTTTGCCATCTTCTAGGCATGGAACAGGGGTCACTGGGGGTGTGGGGGGAGGTATTTGTGAATTTCCTGCATTGTGCAGCAGGTTGGACTAGATGACCCTGGAGGTCCCCTTCCAACTCTATCATTCTATTCTATAATTCCTCCCCACCCTGAAAGACTGATAGCATCTCTCCTTTGGATTTACTTGGAACTAAGAATGTTGCATCCTGAAATCACTGGATGTAGGGTGAGCCTCACCTCTTTTTTCATAAAAGCACCTTTCACTTTTACATTTTTTTAAAGTCCATAGTAAAAGCCACCCAATTCTGTACAGTGCATTCTGCATCACACTGAGGAAGACGCAGCAGCAATGGAAAGTGTCTGGAACCCTACATTAAACGTTAGAGGCTAAAAGATGGAAGGCAGGAATTTGCTAGGTATCCTTTCATTGTACCTGGACCTAAGGCTTTTCCACATTCTCATTTTCCTCACTTGTGTGTGCCTGTTGCTTTGTTTTTCCCCCTGTTCCACTCCCTCTAGTGGTCGATTCAATATTACATTGCTTTATCTCCAGCATAAAAACCTGCAGTTTAAAACTGCTTGGAGACCCGCCGGACATAAAGCGATGTAATATCAAATCGAACATTAGAGGGGGCAAAACATGTGTGGAACAGAAAAAAGACCCTAAAACAACAGGAACACTCAAGCTTAAGGAACATAAGAATGTGGAACATCCTCTAGTTCCAGAGATCTTCAGAGACCCCCACCAATTCCACCATTCCCCTTCTAATTGCTACTGATAGGGTGCTCAGAGTAAAGGCAAGGAAAAGCCTAGTACCGCTGTACCATGCCTGGATCTGGCTCCTGCTCTCCCCACCCCAGGAATATTTCATAGTTAATTGTTATTTTTATTAGATGTTGATTCCTATCAGCCATTTTGAGAATGAATTACTGGGTAAAAAGCAGGGGGGCATGGAGATCCCACCACAGAGAAATATCTAGTCCAGGCTGCTGAGATTTCACTGAGCATCGCCCACACATTTTCAAGCCTATCTTCACAGTGTCAAGAATGAGAAAATGTTTTTTGTAAAAAATTAAATAAATCTGAATTATGCACTCAATCTTGCCTTCTGCATTTCCTGACATAATCTCTGAAGCACATCATCCACAGCCCTGGTTGCAGTCAACAGAAGCTTTTTGGAAGAGATGAATCGTGAGAGCTTGCGGGTTTAAATTTCCTGGATTTCTACACCGACCTGCATTATCATCCATCTTGAAATGGGTAAGGTTGTTGTGCTTTTAGAAACATGCACCTGTAATGCTCTCTTGTGGTGGAGAGACAACACCTTCTAAGGGGGATTCTGGATGCTAGGTGTCTCTGAGGCAAAAATACTGTATTTACCCAGAAGAAAAGCATCCCTGAATGTAAGACAACCCATCTAGAAATTATACATGAAATTTGTTTAGTTGTTGCAGTGGTGGAAAGTGCTGTCGAGTTACAGCTGACATGTGATGACCCCACAGGATTTTCAAGGCAGGAGACATTCAGAGGTCGCTTTGCCATTGCCTGCCTCTGCATAGCAACCCTGGACTTCCTTGGAGGTCTCCCATCCAAATACTAATGAAGGCTGACTCTCCTTAGCTTCCAGGATCTGATGAGATCAGGCTAGCCTGTACATACTTGTAGTTTGTAAGTGAATGTAGCACCCAGACACACCTGGGAAAAAACACTAGTCTTCCTTTTGTGTAAATAGAGCAGCAATTGGCAACCAGCACTGGTTTCAGCTGAAACTGTGTTTATTCACAAGGACGGGGTGTGTGAAACACCAACAACTAGATTATTCAGTTTAAGTATTATTCAAATTAAGTAGCCATCCTTCAAAAAGTAAGTTGGGAACAAAATATACCTTTACTCTTGGAAAGAAATTATGTGCCAGGAAATTTAATCAATTGTCCTCTGCAACAGCATAAAACACATATCAGGAAGGTTATAGGGTTGCACTGGCTTTCCTATGGCCCTGATACTGTAGAGTGGGGTAAATTAACACCTCACCTTCCTCAAAACTATGGTGTGTTCCCATGCACAAAACAAATGTGCATTAGAAGACACCAGAACATTCACTCCAAATTTTAGCACAGGACACTTTAAAAAGGGTAGTATTGCAAGCTAGAAAGGGAACCTCCAGCAGTATACCCCTGACCATTAAATGCTACCATCACTGTGCTTTACTTGAGAGTTTCCTTGGAATGGGGATCTCACTGGTTACTGCAGCAAACAAATTTCCAAGGGAGACCCTGAATATCAATAAACCAACGAGATATTGTTTCAAGGCCAACGGAAGGTTGCTAAACAGTGCAGGAACAAGTCGGGAGACAATATGTCCTTCTAGTCCACAAAAAGCCTCTCAGTTACAGATAGTCCCATAATGCACCTGGACTGACAGCAAGAATGTTTTTCCCTTCCTGGGAAAAAATAGACTATGATCCATAATACAGGGTAGTTTGGTATAATTATCACTAATAATCTTACACTATTACTAATATTTAAAAGAGAAGTGGAAAGTGGAGTATCTAATTTAGTCTCACAATCGCCCAGTGAGACAGTTTATTCACATTTTTATTTTAGAAGACAGAAACATTTCAGGCAGAAGTACATTTCAGGCACCCTTTGCAACCAGCTCTCCCTGGCCCTTTTTGGTCATTAGGTTTCACCACACATATGGAGAGCAGGGCTTTTTCGGTAGAAAAAGCCCAGCAGGAACTCATTAGAATAATAGGCCACACCCAACAGCACAGCTCATTAGCATATTAGGCCACACCCCATGCCTACCTTGGCTTGCCCAGGCGCCCGCAGCTGCAGGGAGCCCGGGCAAGCCGCCCCTTGAAGGGAAGGGAAGGCAGCCTTCCCTTGGCTTGTCTGGGTGCCCTGTGACTGCGTGGCGCCTGGACAAGCCGGCCTTTAGACAGGCCGGGTAAGGCACAGGGAGGCATTTAAATGCCTCCCCAATCCTTCCAGGGGGGCCCTGGCCCGCCTGCCTCAGAATCGCCGGGGGGGCGCTCTCCAGGCCTTCCCTCTGTAGCCACGCATGCAGAGGTTTTGGCTGTAGTGGGCGTGGCCAACTCTGAAGCCAGCCGGAACTCCGTTCCTGTGCGTTCCTGCCCCAAAATAGCCCTGATGGAGAGAATGTGCTGTACGTGATCCTGCCAGTATGCATGATTGCCATTTTGTCTCAAAGGAGTAGGGTTACCAAATCCAGGTCTGAAAATACCTGGAGATTTCAGGGTGGAGACCGGGGGGGGGGCGCTTGGGAGGGGAGGCAACTCAGTGGGGTATAATGCCATACAGTCCCCCTGCAGCCATTTTCTGAAGGAGAAGTGGAATTAATGTGTCAGATAAATAAATAATAAACAAGGGATCGACGCAGCCTAGAGATCAGGTACACAATTCTCGGAGATCTCCGGCCCCCACCTGGAGGCTGACAACTCTAAACAACATGTGTACCAGGGTTCTGATATGCGTGTGCCTAGGCTGAAAATACATGTACCTGGGCTGAAAATACATGCCTCACCCAGGTGAGGCAAAAGCGATCATGCATATTGGGAAGATCACATGTAACATGTTCTCTCCATACGTGCAGTGAAGCGTAACGACTGACAGCTCTCTCAGCAATCACTAAGCTTGCAATCAATCACTGAGGAGAGGGCCAAGGGTGCAAGAGTAGGGTTGCCAGCTCTGGGCTGGGAAACACCTGATTTTTGGGGGGTGTAACCTGGGAAGGGGAGAGACCTCAGCAGGGTATAATGCCATAGAGTCCACCCTCCAAAGCAGCCATTGTCTCCAGGGGAACCGATCTGGGTTGTCTGGTGACCAATTGTAATAGTGGGAGATCTCCAGGTGCCACTTGGAGACTGGCAACCTTAATACCAGAAGCCGTGCCCAAAACTAGGGCAGGAGAATCCAGCAAAGCTCAGAGGAGACAGAGGTGGATGGAGCATAGACTAAGAGCCTGAAATGCAGCCAACATTGACCTCTTGATTAGGTGAGAGCAGCAGGTCTAGCTTCTGGCATCTATACCAGGCCTAGCCAATCTGCATGCTTTATACTGCCTGCCAATCACAGGGTCTGATGTTACACATTCCTATTCCCCCTCAGCACCTAAATAGGGCTTCAGAGGACAGGAGCGCGTAGAGGCCCAGCTTCAAACCACAAATCTCTCAATACAAGCCCTGGAGTTTCTTTGCTGCCATGTATGGGAAAGCCACACACAGAGACACACAAACCCTTAACACAAAGCTGGCTATTAAAAATATCTAAGGGTTTCATGAGATGGTAGCAGTGGGGATAATCAGAGAGGGTAGCAGCTGGGAGAACGATCTTTCCCATTCCTCCGGGATTCTGCCAGTCACTCACCGTTCCAGGAAAATTAAAATAATCCAGTTAGCAATCACTAAAATGTGAATAATTATGCATGTCATCGACAGCAGCCCAGTTCCCCCGGGGATGCTCGGAAGGCAATGAGGTAACTCAGCGTTTGACAAATCCTAGCTTCCTTGCAGGAAGATGGCTCATCGCCTTCTCAGCAGCTGAACCAGCATAGCTGGATGGGATGGCCAGCAGCTTTAATGAGAGACAGAAGCCACCGTGATCAAAGCTGCAGTTACACCCGGCTCTCTTATTGACATGCAGAGGGCGTCACAGTCCCCGTCAAAATGGGGTGTGTGTGGGGGGGGAGCCAGCAAGGAGCCAGCTGGCTTTTGTCCACCCTGCTCCAGCTGTTGTAGGTCTGGCAGCATCTGCGTGCAACCATTTAGGTCAGCAAAAAGAAGAATGAATGGGCAGAATTTACTTTGGCTTCGAACCTGTGACTGTGAAAGTCTGTCTCTCCCTTTTCTTTATCTGAAGAAGTGAGCAGTGACTCACGAAAGCTCCTACCCTGCCACACATTTTGTTAGTCTTTAAGGCGCTACTGGACTCTTGCTCTTTTCTGCTGCCACAGACAGACTAACATGGCTACCCATCTTGATCTATCTCCCTTTTCTGACATTATGTCCATCCATGCCATTCTCTCAGCCCCACCTAACTCACAAGGGTGACTGTTGTGGGGAGGGGAAGGGAAAGGAGATTGTAAGCCACTCTGAGACTCCCTTGGGTAGTGAAGGGCAGGGTATAAATCCAATCTCTTCTTCTTCCCTCTAGGTGAAGCTGAGAGAGTTCTGAGAGAACTGTGAGTGGCCCAAGGTCACCCAGCAGGCTTCATGTGGAGGGAGAGTGGGGAATCAAACCCGATTCTCATGATTAGAGTCCACAGCTCTTAACTACTACACAACACCGGCTCTCATTTGAATGACAGTGACCTATTACGCACGCATACGGTATTTTATTGCAGAGAATCCAAGCAGTCAAGCTTTTAAGCTTGACTTCAGATTCTGTGCCTGCTGTATGTGCCATTCTTTTTCCTCCAGTGTATTTATTCTGCAGCTACAATAAAAAAAACACTTTTCTCAATTGGGGTGGAACATCACTTGTGATCCTCAATTGGGGTGGAACATCACTTGTGATCCGTGGGGAGTGGCATACAAAGGGTTTTTTTTTTAATTTATGCTATTGCCATATCATAGCTGTGTAGTAGCATCCAGCAAGCAACTTCCACTTAAATCCTCATGGTTCAGGTTTTGCATACATTTTAGCATTAGTTGTTGAATAAAAGGGAACAGAAAGGAATGCAGGCAAAGGGGAGGAAAGCCACTGTTGAAACTGACCAGACATTTTCTGAAATTGACAAACAGTTGCCAAGCCCTGTTGTCCATGCTGCTGAGCACTAGGGGATTCTCTGCTGTGTTATCAGCCACTGTGAAAAACGCAACTCACACGATCTCATAATAAGGGGGAATATGTTGAGTGTACAGAATGCATAGTAGAACCCACTGACACTAGCATTGCAAGCTGTGATCGTTGGTAGTGTGTGTGTGCGTGCGTGCACGCTCACCTGTGCAAAGCTGGCTGAATATCCACCACATTTTGCACAAGTCTGCAATTTGTTTGGGGGAGGCAGCCCAGCCGGGATTACTGTGTCTGCAGGGAGCTAATAGCTCCCTGCAGGAGCAGCTTTTCATTGCCTTCTCCTGCCACCCAGTTCAACCCGGTTGGTGGGAGAGGGCAGCCCAGCTGGGAGTCATTTCAGAAAGTGCAGAACGGAGTGGGTGGAAAGACCTCAATGTGGGAGGGGGAGTGACTTTTGAGGGGCAGCAAAGGGCCAGGGGGAATCCGAGGGAATTGGTATGGTTTTGAATTACCTTCGGCTCGGAAGCAAAACAAGGGGGAAATCGGCACAAAACCGCTCTCAGAAAACATGGAGAAACAGCAACCAGAAAGCAAACTGAGCGTTGAAGGGGGGGGGAATCAATGCAGAATGAAAAAGAAAGCCCGATGGACATGCACGGTGAAAGTGAAGCAAAACACCCGTGCACAATAGGCCAGGATGTGCACAGCCTTTGAGCGGGTAGTATAAGGAGAGGAAAAACAGGAGCCCATCTTGAGGAACTTGCAGTCTAAATTTTAAAGGAAGGGGGAGAAGAACAGGGGAACAGGGTAGTACAAGGAGCAGAAGGCTGACAGGGGCAAGGGGTAGCCATGTGTCCACATGAGCAAATATAATCACACAAAGTTAAGCTTTTGATTCAAGTCAAGTAGCACCTGAGAGGTTAACAAGATTTTGGGTGGGTGAGTTTTCAAGAGTCAAAAATCCCCTCATCAGATACGCAGGGAGCTGATGAAGAGAGCTTTGACTCTCTTCATCAGATATGCAGGGAGCTGATGAAGAGAGCGCTGACTCTCAAAAGCTAACACCCCCAAAATCTTTTTGGTCTCTGAGGTGCTACTGGACTTGAATCCAGCTCTTCTACTACAGGCCGGCACAGCTACCCTCTGAAACTGCAGTCAAGCTTTGCTTCTGTCAAAGACTAAGGGCACAGCTTTGCAGAAAAGGTGGTTTACTTTGATGTGGAAGGAGAAGGTGGGGGGGGGAGCAAAACGTGAACATTCTGGGAAGGAATTCGAGGCCGGAGGTGCAGAAAGGGAAAGGCGAGTCCTCCTCCTAGACACAAACATGGGACTGTTGAGTCTCTGGCTTGTTTCCTCCTTGACCCTCAGTAGACCGACTCCCTTCCGGCCTCCTTCTCCATTTACATCGACCCACCAGGGCTCTCTCTGCAGCGTCCAAAGCTGGATCTGATGAGCTCAGAATCAATTTCCTGCATGCCGGCTCCTCCCAGGGATGGAGGAAGCTGCAGAAATCCTCTAATCCGCTTAGCAGGAGCCCAGGCACCCGACTGCCGAGTAGCCTAATCGCAGCTCAGGCTTGTCAGGATGCCGGGTGCAGAAAAGTGGCTTTGGGGGCAACCCGGGCTCTGGCATGGACCCAGATGGTGGGAAATGGTGCTGTTTTGAAGCAGGAGGACGCTGGAGGAAAAGCTATGAGGGGGGTGACAAAATGCATAAACATTACAGAGATTCGATAGCCCAGAGATGAGCAACGATGACCAGTTATGTGCTCAGCTGAAACACTGATTTGTAAAATGCTCAAATCTACCCTAATCCTAGGTATGTTGGAACTGTTGTTACTTGCTGGTGAGGGAAATGTACTTTGCACATGCTCAGATGCAATATCCTTGTCAGCCACCCAGCAATTATGGAGTAGGGGTTGGAAAATAATCACACCAGTAAGTCTGAAGCTTGTTCAGGGCTGGAGCCTCGGGTTCTGATACTTAGCTGTGTTTTCTTCACAGAAATTATCACATTCAGCGTCTATAACTGCCAAATGCATTGCCAAAGCAGGCTAAAATGATTCCATATCCTTTGAATATGAAGTACTGTATTACAAATGTAAGCGGAGCCCTGTCGGATCAAATCCCTTGCACTCCCGCCAGCCTTGCAGGTCCACCGCCGGGCCCTTCATGGGGCTTGGCAGTGGACCTGCAAGGCCAGCGACGGCTGAGACCGTTGGGGGCGGTGTGTGTGGCCTTATGACACACTTCCGGTGATGTCAGGGGGTGTGGCATATGCTAATGAGTTATGCTAATGAGTTCCCCTAGCTCTTTTTCTACTAAACAACCCCTGGGAGTAGGGGTTGGGAAATAATCACACCAGTAAGTCTGAAGCTTGTTCAGGGCTGGAGCCTCGGGTTCTGATACTTAGCTGTGTTTTCTTCACAGAAATTATCAGATTCAGCATCTATAACTGCCAAATGCGTTGCCAAAGCAGGCTAAAATGATTCCAAATCCTTTTAATATGAAGTATTGTATTACAAATGTAAGCGGAGCCCTGTCGGATCAAATCAACAGGGGCCAATACCTCACTGTTTGGTATTCAGAAGTATACTGCCTCTGAACATGGAGGTTCTATATGGCTATTATACCCATGGCCCATTCATAGACCTATCCTCCATGAATTTGTCTAATCTGTTTTAAAAGCCATTTAAGCCAGGGATGGCTGCAACATTTTTATACTGGTGAATTTCATAAAACTAATTATGTGACGCATAAAAAAGAAAGTCGTCTAAGAAATGCAATTTTAGTCACTGAGCTCAGTTCTCTTAAACCTGCTTAATTGATATGCGTTGTTCTGAACATCATCATAGAATCACGATTTTTTTTTTAAAGCAAATCCTCTGGCATCATAAGCAACAATGAGGGGCAGTAGAGACATTTAGAACATGAGCTGCCTCCAATAACCATGATGACTAGAACCTCGCTATTTAAAAACAAAACACAGATTTGAGATCGGCAAGATCTAAGCTGTGGTGTCAGAGGAGAGTTTTATGAATACCGTGGACCACCAAAAAAGGCTACGTGGGTTCTAGACCAAATCAAGCCTAAACTCTGCCTAGAAGCTAAAATAACTAAACTGAGGCGATTGTACTTTGGTTACATTTAGGGTTGCCAGGTCCCCCGTGGCTACTGGCAGGGGATGGGGGGAAAGGGTGGCCAGATCCAGTTTGAGAAACTCCTGGAGATTTGGGGATGGAGCCTGGGGAGAACAGGGACCCCAGTGGGGTACAATGCCATAGAGTCCACCCTCCAAAGCATCCATTTTCTCGGGGGGGGGGGAACTGATCTCTGTTATCTATAGATAAGCTGTCATTCCAGGGGATCGCCAGGTCCCACACGGAGGCTGGCATCCCTAGAACTTATATTACAAAAGACCACTGAAAAAGACAATCATGCTAGGAAATACTGAAGGCAGCAGGAAAAGTGGTAGACCCAGCATGCGATAGATTGACTCACCAAGGAAGCCACAACCTTCAGTGTACAAGGCCTGAGCAAGGCCGTTACCGATAGGACATTTTGGAGGACATTAATTCATACGGTCGCCATAAAATCGGAAGTGACTTGACAGCACTTAACACACATGCAAAATTTAACTACTTGACACTGGATTCCAAATTCTGGGAGATGTCAGTTTATCTCCACACTGTTGATGGTCTGCCAGGCCTTTTATCGCCCTAACTGATCTTCTCACACAGCCACCAATCTCGTTGAGTACAGCTGCCCCCCAAGACACAGGGTTCAGCTGGTGTTCTCATCCCGATCTGACAAAAGGAAGGGGAGGAAGCTACGTTGAGCCACAAAGGGCCAAGAGCCATCCTCTCTCACTTTCTAACAAGCGGGCCACACAGCCTCCTTGCTTTCTCCCTGTCCCCCTGCCCGTCAGTATTTCTGCCGCACAGAGTATTCTCCTCCTCACGGTTGCCAGGCGACAAATATTTTAAGTTCTTCTTTGAGGTGACATTTTGCCGTTGCTCTACTGCCTTACAGCAGTCTCCGTAATCTGTCTGCAAGGAAAAGAAACCCAGAGCGCCCTTTTTTCACACACTGCAGGAATTAACCGCAGCAAGGAGGCTGTGATTTAGTCAGAGCCCTTAACCTGAAGAGGACTCAGCAGAGCAACTGATTCTGCTAGAGACTACTGCAGAGAACAGCCTACTCACACTCTTCCCTATCTGTCCCCAAACGTCTTCAAGTTCTAGGGTTGCCAACCCCAAGGTGGGGCCTGGAGTCCCCCTGGAATTATAACTGATCTGCAGACTACAGAGATCAGTTCCCCTGCAAGAAAGGGCAGCTTTGAAGGACAAACCTGGTGGCCCCATATTCGGACTGAGCTCCCTTCCCAGGTTCTGCCCCCAAATCTCCAGGAATCTCCCAACCTGGAGCTGGCAACCCTGTCAGCATGTCCTGACTTGTGACCCACCTTAACCCCCAGGCAGTGGCAACCATACAACAGGAAGTAATGGATGCTTGCAGTCATAGAGACTACTGCATAGAGCCACCAACCCAAGTCCTCATAAACACCATGCAACAAGAAGTCACGTGACACCAGAGTCCCATCACATTAGAGGAAGAGGCACCAGTGCTGATGATTTCCCCGGTGTGTGCTGCACACACATGCACACACATGCACACCATTGGAGGGCTACAAGGCATGGACCAAGAGGGCACAGAGAACAGAGACAAGGTAAAGTCGCGTGTGTCGGGTGTGTGTGTGTCTCTGAACCTTCCTGTGCTAAAGAGAGTACTCTCTCTTACTCAGTGACCTTGCCTCGCCACACCCTACTGCTCCTCCTAGCACATGCACAAACAGAGTCAAGAGGCATGGGCATTCTTGTTCCCTGTAGATACGCAAAAAGCAGTAAATAAAATCAGCACATAACGGGGTTTGTGAACCAGTTCTATAAGCTGCTTGAGGGTCCTCTCCATGGCTGAAGACCTCTGATATATGTGACCCACATAGGATTGGCAGCTCCGGGTTGGGAAATACCTGGAGACTTTGGGGGTGGAGCCTGAGGAGGGCAGGGTTTGGGGAGGGGAGGGACTTCAGTGGGTTAGAATGCCATACAGTCCACCTTCCAAAGTGGCCATTTTCTCCAGGTGAACCCATCTCTCACCTGGAGATCAGTTATAATCCCAGGAGATCAACTGGAGCTTGACGACAGACAATGAAGAAAACAGCCGTGATGTCTGCATCCTTCCCGTGATCTCTCTCTTGTTTCTACAGCAACTGGAGGTTGGCAACCCTAGACCCACAAAATGCCCTCCGGTATTTAGTCTCTCTCAATAGAATTCGGTCCCTCAACACTGTGTCTCTGTGTTATGTGCCATCAAGTCATTTCCAGCTTACAGCGACCCTGTGAATGAATGACCTTCAAAACGTCCTATCATTAACAGCCTTGCTCGGGTCTTGAAAACTGAAGGCCGTGGCTTTCCTTATTGAATCAGTCCATCTCATGTTGGGCCTCCCTCTTTCCCTGCCGCCTCCAACTTTTCCTAGATTTACTGTCTTTTCCAGTGACTCTTGTTGTCTCATCATCTGACCAAAGTACAATAGCCTCAGTTTAGTCATTTTAGCTTCCATAGGGAGAGTTCGGGCTTGATTTCATCTAGAACCCACTTATTTGTCTTTTGGTAAAACTCTCCTCCAACACCACACTTCCAATAAATCAATTTTCTTCCTGTCAGCTTTCTTCATTGTCCGCTGCTAAATTAACCATATCCAATAAATTCCTTTTAATGGCCTTTGACAATTCTGTTGTAAGCCGCCCTGAGCCCTACTTGTAGGGAAGGACGGCCCAATAAATCTAACTTAATAAATAAATAAGCTTCATAGCTCTATAGATCTATGCTTTGTTATAGTCTTCTCAAAAGGCCTTGAGGTTTCTGCAACATTGGCAGGCTCAGGAGTAAACTAGACACAAAGCAATATCCATATATAAAGTCGAGTGCATATTTGGGAGAGCATCTTTTTTAAAAACAACAACACACAACACGGTTTCTGAATGAGAACCAAACCCTTCCCCCTGCCCCAGCAGACTTTTCTCTCGGCCAATACCAGAAGCAAGCTTGGAGCAGGGATGTAAACTAAACGAGGTTGGGAAGCTTCAGCTCTCCTTTTATTTTTATTTTTTGCCTTCAAGTCAAAGCTGATTTATGGAGACCCCGTAGGGTTTTCAAGGCACGAGATGCTCCGAGCTGGTTTGCCATTGCCTGACTCTGCAGAGCATCCGTGGACTTCCTTGGTGGTCTCCCATCCAAATACAAGCTAGGGCCAACCCTGCTTCGCTTCCGAGAACTGATGAGATTGGGCTCGCCAGCACTATCCAGGTCAGGGACGAGCTCTCCTTACGTATGAATAAAACAAAACTGCTCCCTCCTGTTTTACATGTGAACCTGTATGAACACACATGCCTTTCCTGGGTCTAATTTGGCCCTGTCCAGAATATGGCTCATTCTGTGATGGCGCCTTCATCATGGAATTCAGTGTCCAGAGAAGCACGCGAGGCTACATCGTTTTCAATGCAATCATAGCAACACCTTCCGGGGAGTAAGCCCCGTTGCATAGATCTGAGTTGGATTCCCAGTAGACCTACTTAAGGACTGCTCTCTTTTTAGAACAAAGCAGACTCCAGTGGGACCTTAAAGACCACCAAAATTTATTCAGCACAAGCTCTAAGGTGCTGTTGTCCTTAAAATGCCGCTGGATTTCTGATTCATACTGCAGCTGCAGACTAATATGTCGATGCAGCTGGATTTATCATGATTTATTAGATAGTTTCCTGAACAGATGTTTGGGGGACCAGATTTGAAGAGACTATTTCGCTGCTAGCTTGGGTCTTCCACTACGAATTTGATTATCCCTCCACGACAGCCTTATGATTGGTTTAAGAGCGCCTATATTCACTTGCAGTTGTTTAATTTGGGGGGTGTCAGCTCATGCACTGAATTGTGGGAAAGCAGTCCACATTTTTAAATGGCAAAATTTTAGTAAGTAGAATTTTTTTCTGTTAGTGCTCCAGTGGTCTGAGAAATTCATCAGGTGGATTTTTAAGAAATCTCTGTATGTGCCAGCCACTCACCTTCATGCCATTGCCCAAGCCCTGTTATTCAGTAGGGCTGCCAACCTCCTGGCAGGGCTTGGAGATATCCAGGAATTAGAACTTATCTCCAGATCATAGAGATCAGTTCCCCTGGAGAAGATGGCCACTTTGGAGGATGGAGTCTATGGCATTATATACCCCGCTGAGGTCCTTCCTCAACCTCCCCAACCCCAATTATCCAGGAATTTCCCAACCTGAGTTGGCAACCATACTCTCCAACCAGCAAGGCCCAACAATACAGCTGTTGGTTGCATGTTTGGCAAAGCAGGCAACTTCATGGCAAATCCATTCAGGAATATGTGGCTCTGTGGTGTGCCAGAGCCTAGGGTTGACAATTCTGGGTTAGGAAACCCCTGGAAATTTGAGGGTGGAGCCTCAGGGCTCAGGTTATCCTCATAACAAGAGTCCTGTAAGGTTAGGCAGAGAGTGTGACACTGACCCAGGGTCACCCAGCAAGCTTCCATGGCAAAGCTAGGATTCTTTGGCTTGTGACTTATCTCTCCATCAAACCCCCATGATGACCTCAGGAACCCTATTTTTAGGGTTGCTAAGGGATAGCACTCTTGCACCTCTAACTGCATCCTGTCAGAGAAAATGTTTGGAAGAGCTGCTTCTCACAACCGCAGCCCTCTGGAGGTAGATGCTCCAAAAATTTCAATAATAAAAACAAAAAAGGGAGGTGTAAAACAATCAAACTCAAGGCAGAAGTATGGTCCTGAGTTGAATGTGGCCATTTTGTGGCTTTCCTTGGAATAAACAAAACTGCCAGAGCAAGGAAACAGCTCCCAACATGATCTTCTCTGACATGATCTACTTGGGTCATTTTCCCCAGCAGCCAAGAATAGTCACCCAGCCCAGCCACATGTCATTAGAGATAATGTCCCCTTTTGAGGTAATAACGGCAGCAGAGCTGAGATTATTATGATTATTTTAAAAAGCACCTCCAAGACCTAGCTCTCACTGAGAAGGTAAGGCTGTTCCTGGGGTATAATACCTCAGATTGCAGGTGGGGATCTCATGATAAATTGTTCCTCCATACAACCAAATTGCCTGAGCGCAGAGAAATAATGTGGCAGGGAAAAGGTAATGCTAGAATCCTTCTGCCTGGTATCCTGGTACGTGATGATGGTTTTCTCTTGTTGTTTTCGTACGGCAGAACTCTGGAACACCAGCTCTCTGAAGGGGTATGATCCGGACACAGGTCAGCCACCTCAATAAGAATTAGCCCAAAATCAAGTTTAGCAGATGTCAGATGGGTGTCTCCCCAAAGCCAGTGGGCACAGACCATTATTCTCAGCCCTAGGAGTCTTGGGGCTTGGTCACAATTTTGCAGGACAAATCCCCATTCTTTGCCCTCAGGTCTCCATCTAGAGACTACTAAGCAAAGGGCATCTCTGACAGCTCCAGGCCGGGAAATATCTAGAGATTTAGGGGGTGGAGCCTGAGGAGGGGGGAGTTTGGGGAGGGGAGGGGCTTCAATGGGGTATAATGCCATAGAGTCCACTTTCCAAAGTGCCCATTTTCTCCAGGTGAACTGATCTCTGTAACCATATCAGTTGTGATCCCAGGAGATCTCCAGCCACCGCCTGGAGGTTGGCAACCCTAACTCTAAAGGTGACCAGAATAAGGGTTTATTGTTAACATCTGGACGATTGGACAAGTTCTTCCTCACTGAAGGCATCTGTTGATGAAAAAGTACCTTTTAATTTAAAAAAAAAAGCTATACCTCTCTAAAAATGAGGAATATATGCTGTCTCATTTAAAGCAGGCGTTGGAAGGGGGGGGGACGACTTCTTGTGACCCTCAAGATTTTGGCAATTACAAATCAGGAACAAATCTTCCATCCTTAAGTGGTTAAGTGGCCAAAGAGCTCCTGATGCTTCCAGACTAAATGGAGTGCCTGGAACCTTTTCAATCTGGCTTCAGGCCTAGATTCGGTACTTGGCACAGCTTTGGTTACCCTGGTTGATGACCTTCCCCAGGAGAGCGAAGTTGATCTTGTTGATTCTCCTGGATCTCTCAAAGGCTTTTGGTATTATTGCTCATAGGCATTCTTTCGCACCGAAGGGTTGGAAGACAGGAGCACTGCATTGCAGTGGTTCTGCTCCTAACTCACAGGGAGGATCCAAGTTATGGATGTGGGGGCACTTATTTGCTCTCATGTACAAAGTCCCCAGGGAGTCCATAAGAACATAAGAAAAGCTCTGCCGGATCAGTGGTCCATCTAGTCCAGCATCCTGTCTCACACAGTGGCCAACCTTCTGGAGGGCCAGCAACACAGGGCATGGAGGGCGAGGCCTTCCCCTGATGTAGCCTTCCAGCACTGGGATTCAGAGGTTTACTGCCTCTGAACATGGAGGTTCCCTTCAGTCACCAGGCTAGTAGCCACTGATAGATCTATCCTTCATGAAACTATCTAATCCCATTTTAAAGCTATTTTTTTGTGTGGCCATCACTATATCATCTCGCAGTGAATGGCACATTTTAATCACTCCCTGGATAAAGTAGCATTTCCTTTTGTCTGTGGCTGTATCTATTGCCCATCAGCTTCACTGGATGCCCTTGAGTTCTAGTATTTTGGGAGAGGGAGAAAATTTTCTGTTTGGCAGCTCTTTCCACCCCAGGCATAATTTTATAAACCTGCATCACAGGGGGTGTCAAACATAAGGCCCGGGGGCCAGAACCGGCCCGTCCAGAGCTCTTATGTGGCCCACTAGCAACTAGTGCAGCGGAGAGAACAGGAGACTGCTTGGGGGGTGGGAGTGGGCAGAGCCGTGCTGATTCTGGCTTCGGCATGGCAGAACAACCTCGCCTGCAGCAGTCAAGCAGCAAGGGAATGTCTGCCCAGTGCTACGCCGCTGGCTCTCCAGTTCCCCCATTATGGGTTTTCCTTTGCACCCCCCTCCCAGCTCATGGGGCCTTGCATGAGGATACACCAACTCGGAGCTTAGCAGCTGCTGTCCTTTATACAGGTTATTTCTCCGGTACCTGACATTACATTTTATGGCACACATGACCCGGCCCAACAAAGTGACATTTATGTCAGATCTGGCCCTCGTAACAAATGAGTTCAACACCTGTGCTCTATCATGTCCCCTCCCTTAGTCATCTCTTTTCTATAAAGTCCATATTCCCCATGCTTTTACATGTATATGAGACTGCTGGGAGAGATAGTCAGGACTTAAGGAGTGAGTTGCCACCTCAGTGTGGCTCCATTTCTCCTTCACATCTGATCCCGGAGAGGCAATTTCATCTATGAATCAATACTAGGAGTCAGTAATGGATTATCCCCCCCCCCCTCCAAGCCACACTGCAACGCAATCCAGATATGACAGAGTTGCTCATAGTGGGTACTTATTATAGGACTGGTAAAATGGAGGAAATGCTTAGCTTTGAGGGGGCTGATCCCTCCAAAATCCCAAATGAAGTCTCAGAGTGCTTTAAATCCAGGCCTCTTCCTGGATGCCCATAGTGACATACTCTCCAAGAGAACATCTTTCCAGCGTAGTTTAATTTGCCAACTACATTTGTTTCTGAAAGAAAAGGATCTGGCCCCTGAATTCTAGGCCCTATTAACCTCTTGCTTGGGCTACTGTAATGTGCTTTACATGGGGCTGCTCTTGGAGGTAATTTGGAAGGTATAACTGATCCAGAATATTACAGGTAGATTTTTGACGATAACTGCAGGAAACATATAAAGAGGTTTTATACAAGCTCTGCTGTTTACAGCTACAGTTTCAGATTAAATTTGAGATGTTAGTGCTTACTTTTAGAGCCCTTTCCACGTCTTATCTCAGGATGTTTGAGGGAACAATGTCTTACGTATGTTCCTTCCCACACACTGAAATCAGCCACCAATAATTCGTTAGTGGTCTATTACCTAATTATAAACTGACAACCAACACCAAACGGGCATTTTTACTGGTGGCCCCCAGATTGTGGAACCAACCTCCTGCCCTGCTTCAAAAGATCCAGGAGCCAGGTGCCCTTTTTTAAAAAACCATAAATTATTTATTTGCTTATTTCATTTATACCCCACACTCCTCCCCAGTGGGACCCCAAAATGACTTCCAACATGTTCCTCTTCTCCATTTTATCCTTACAACAACCCTGTGAGATAGTTTAGGATGACAAAGAAGAAGAGATTGGATTTATAACCCACTCTTTACTACCCAAAGGAAGGAATCTTAGAGCAGTTTACAATCTCCTTTCCCTTCCCGTCCCCACAACAGGCACCCTGTGAGGTAGGTGGAGCTGTGAGAGCTCTTTCAAGAACTGCTCATGAGAGAACAGCTCTGAGAGAACTTGTGACTGACCTAAGGTCACATGAGCAGCTGCATGTGGAGGAGTGGGGAATCAAACCCAGTTGTCCGAGATTATAGTCCGCGCTCCTGACCGCTACTCCAAACTGACAGGACATGACTGTCCCAAGGTCACCCAGCAAACTTCCATGCCAGAGTAGGGACCTGAACCTGGGTCTCCCACAGGGGTCATTTCGTAGAAAAAGAGCTAGGAGAACTCATTAGCATAACTCATTAGCATATGTCACACCCCCTGACATCACCGGAAGTGTGTCATAAGGCCACACCCCCTGACTTCACCGAAAGTGTGTCATAAGGCCACAGACCCCACCCCCAACGATCCCGGCTGCCGCTGGCCTTGCAGCTACACTGCCGAGCCCCATGAGGGGCCCGGTGGTGGACCTGCAAGGCCGGTGGGAGTGCAAGGAAGCCCCGCGAAGGCCCTCCCTGGCCCCAGGCAGGCAGGGGTGGGGAGAGGCAGGGAGGAAGCAACTTACCCTCCCTCTTCTCCTGCCTCCTCCTGGCTGAATGAGGGCCGGAAGCGGGGCGGCCAGAAGCAGGGGGCGGGGCTTCGTCATGTGCCCCGCCCCCGTACCTCACCCGGGGGGAACTGCGATCTCCCGCGATCCCCCCCGAAATGACCTCTGGTCTCCCAGATACTAATCCAATACTCTCAACTGTTACACACACTCACCAGAAGGCACATACTAAGCATTCTCGCTCATCTGCACAGAATCTGTTCACTACCTACACAAACCCTCATAGTATTCTGGTGACAAATCATTAATTAGAATACCCCAAAGGGCTAGATATAAATGAATTTGATGTAGAAGGTCACAGATGCACACAGCCAACCAGAGCAGACAGAGTCATTCCTCTTCCCTGCCTTCTATCTCAACTCCCGAGGGCAAAACTCATGAGCCGATGCCAAGGAAGATGTAGCCTGTCTGATCTTCAGTGAGGGCCAGCACAGAATTCAGCTCCCCTCCATTAAAAAGACAAGACCTGAAGGGGGACTACTAGATTAAAGTCATCCCCTGTCTCCTCCCAAGAGGAGCAGAGGGAAAGCAGTATGTTGTGGGTTGCAGCTTCATAACAGAACACATTTTTTTGCAAGGGGAAAACAAAAAAAAGGACCACCGGCTGCTGATCTTTTTCCACACTGAATTTGAAGGGGTGGTTCGTATCTTTAAAGGCTCTAAAAGGACTCTGTTCCTTAAGGACTGCTTATTCCAATACAATCTTTCCCAACAGTCAAGATGGGCTTCTCGGGCCTGCTCTGTGCTCTTTAGTATTGCCAACCTCCCGGTAGGGCTCCCAGGTCCCAGTGGGGGACATTGGGGGGCATTACTGGAGGGGGAGGGGCCAGATATTGTATTTTATCTATTTTACCCGGCCGGCACTAGCTGCTTGTTAGCCGCCCTGAGCCGTATGGAAGGGCGGGATATAAATCCCAAAATAAATAAATAAATAAAATAAAATCCCCAATGCGATGACATCACACAGAAGTGAAACCATCATGTTGTGGGCCGGTGCCCCCTACTTCTTCCTAAAAGCATTTAAAGGGTCCCTTTAAATGTTTTTCAGAAGAAGCGGGGGGGGCGCACACCTGCACTCCAAGCCATGAATTCGCAGCTTGGAGTACAGGCATGTGGCCCCCTCCCTTCTTCTGAAAAGCATTTAAAGGGTCCCTTTAAAGGCTTTTTTTGGAAGAAGGGGGGGCATAGGTGCCTGCACACCAAGCTGCAAATTCACGGCTTGAAGTGCAGGCGCAGGTGGTCGTGCTTGGGGGCAGGGCTTGGGAGCGGGGTTTCCCCCACCGGCCAGCTGGCTGGCGGCAGGAAGGAGCACCCAAAATCGGGAAAACTCCCACTGAAGCCAGGGTCCTGGCAACCCTATCTCCCGGTGGTGGCTGGAGATCTCCTGGGATTACAACTGATCTCCAGGCTGCAGAGATCAGATCACCTGGAGAAAGTGGCCGCTTTGGAAAGTGAACTATATGGTATTACACCCTATTGAAGTCCCCCCCCTCCCCAAACTCCACCCTCCTCAGGGTCTACCCCCCAATTTTCCTGATACATCCCAACCTGGAGCTGGCAACGCTAGTGCTCTTCCATCCCCTACAACCTATGGCTGTAAGGTGGGTGGCAACCAGAGACAGGGCCTTTTCAGTCATGGCACCCTGTTTGAGGAGCATCCTTCCCCCAGAAAGTTCACTTGGCACCTAGATTATTCTTTTTTTCATGTCAGCGGAAAGCAATTTTAGTAGCCAGGCCTTTGTCTGATTCTTTCTATGACCCCCATCTTCTCAATTATGTTGGACATTTTACTGTTGTTTTTAAACCAACCTACTGTTTTATCTGTAGTTAGTGGGCTGGCATTATTTTAAAAATTGTCATGGGGGGTATTTTATGACGGGTTTTCTTTGTTTACTGCTATATACCTTTTATCACTGCATGTTGGTTTTCTGCCACTTTACTGCTTTTATGGGGTTTTTTAAACGAATGTTATTGTTGATGTTTAAATTTCGTAAAAATTGTCGTGAGCCACCTCAAGCAGGTTTTTTTTTTCCCTTTCTGAAGAGGCAGCTAGGAATAAACTCAACCAACCATCAAATATATACATGCAGAATGAATGACCATTTCTAAGCCAACGCTTTTGCATTTTAATTGAGCCCTGCAAACAGGATTGGAAAGGTTCTGTCTCAGAGAGCCTCAACATTGTTAGGTGGGAAATACCTGGAGATTTTTGGGGTGGAGAACTTGAGGAAAGCGGGGTTTGGGGAGGGGAGGAACTTCAATGTGATATATAATGCCACAGAGTCGAACTTCCAAAGCAGCCATTTTTTTCCAGGAGAACTGATCTCCCAGGAGATATCCAGCCACCACCTGGGGGCTGGCACCCCTAAGAACAGTCCTGTGAGTTTTTTGGTTGCTTTACAGTGCCGTCCTAAGCTGTGGAGTCTTGTAAGCAAAAATCCTACTTTGTGAGCTACTGGCATTAAAGTGGTGAGCGAGCGATTTGGCTGCGGCCTAAATCAGTTTGCTTTGGAGTCATCCTTCCTGAGCTAAGACAAAACTGTGCGAGCTGGAGGCTAAAAAGCTGTGAGCTAGCTCACACTAACTCAGCTTAGAGGGAACACTGATCCTAAGGAAGGTTATTTCCTTCTAAGTCCACTGGAGTCAGTGTGTCTCAGAAGGGTGTAATTAGTCTGTCTGCGGTTACTCCCGTGGTTTCCAATTATAATTAGTCGTTCAGGGAATAGTTTGGGGAATGGCTTTGTTTTTGAGGGTCTTTGAGCCAGCGTGATATAGTGGTTAGAACATCGGACAAGGATCTGGGAGACCCAGGTTAGAATCCCCCACACTGCCACAGAAGATTTCTGGTTGACCTCGGACCAGTCTCGGCCCAGCCTACCACAGAGGGCTGTTGTGAGGAAACAATGTAAGCAGGGTATAAATGAAATAAATAAATAAATCGTGGCCACGAGGCCACAAAATCAACAAACAAAACAAAGCCAGAAAATTGCAAATGATGGTAGGTACACTTGCCAGATTGCAACATGGATAACACAATCCTTCCTTTTATTTATTTATATTTATTATTCGCATTTTTATCCCGCCCTCCCCGGAGGCTCAGGGCGGCTAACAAGGCATGTCGCCACATAAAATAGAAGACAGTACAAAATTTCTTAAAATACATCAAAATAAAAACAATCATAGTGCTCCTCTCAACTAAATTCCAATTTACAGTTTCTAAAAAGATGGCCGCCCCCTAGACGTCCCGTTCTCACCCATAATGCAACGATTTCGGGCCTTGATGATACATGCCCCACATCATGATGTCCATATATAGGGCGTAGATGGTAAACTCATGCGATGGTGGTGCATTAGTGGTGATGGTGGTGAGGCCGTGGGAGGGGTTTCTAGCTATTGCACGACTTGTTCTGTTTCTTCTGGGGTCCAGTTGCTTATCCCTCTCCCCTGTTTGGTATGTAGCAGGATTAAATCTCCTCCCCTCCACACACACGCTGCTTTGGGAAAGACGGGAGGAGGGTGAACAGCAAGACTTGGGAAGAACCCGGACAACTTCTGCCATCTCAGTATTCATGCTAAAATATCTATATATTCTACTCCCCGCCCCAACACTGAGGTGCTCCCAAATGCAGCTTATTAAACCTTGACATCCACTGCCAACAAATTTAAAAAAACACACTGAAGAGCTAGAGTGAAACTGAGGCTAACAGAATGAGCTGTAATCTGCAAACCTGCCATCTCGGATCTCATTTCAGCCACAGACTTACTGGAAGACTTTCTGAGCCTCAGCAGCTCCCTTTGCAGTACGGCAATAACAAGACTGGTCTACCTTACAGGGCTGTTCGACATGTGATAAGAGCCTGGGTGCACTTTGAACACTGAAAGCATTTTGCCGGTGCCGGGTATTATGATGAACACAGAATAACCCCGGTGACGCACGTGGTAGAGTTCACTGAACACGTCCTATGCCCAGGGGTCATTTCCTGTGGGAGCACACAGGAGCGGAGCTCCGGCAGTGAGGAGCCCAGGGGGTGGGCACATGCAAAAAGCCCCGCCCCCTGCACCCAGCAGCCCTCAGTCAGGCCACGAGGAGCAAGAAGCAGCCAGGTAAGTTGCAGAGCCCCCCCCCGGCCCACCTTCAGGTACAAGCTCTCCCTCCTCTGTGAGGGCAGAGCTGTGCGTTCCCCCCCCCCCAATAGCTAGCAATCCAAAACAATCCAGTGGAGCCTGAGCGGAAGGTGTTGCCTTCTGACACACTTCCGGTGATGCCAGGGGGTGTGGCATATGCAAATAAGTTATGCTAATGAGCCCCTGCACATCTTTTTCCATGAAATGACCCCTGCCTATGCCCATCTCCTGTCTAACCTTCATAGAACAGTGATTCTACAATTTTAATTCAGAAAGGTTTTGCCAAAACTGCCATTGTACTGAATATTATATGGGCGAGTTACAGCACATCCTTCTAAGCCCATTGAGTTCATTAGACTTGGAAGGGTGTAACTCTGTTTAGGATTGCACGGTTAGTGCCTTCTGAAAACAGGGCTCTCCCACTAAGGGAACAGCAAGCCCACCCTCTCTTTCAGCTATGTGGGATAGCATCGGACAGGCATGGTGTAGATACTACAGCCTAAGCCTTCACAGGGAGACAGTATGATCCGTTTCCCCTCCTGAAATGAAGCCGATTGGGTAGCCAGGAAAGGAGACTGGAGGGGTTTTGGGGGGGGGGCTGTAGCTCAGCAGCAGAGCACCTGCTTCTCACGCAGAAGGTCCCAGGTTCGATCCCCAAGAGCTCCAGTTTAAAAGGGCCCAGGTAGTAAGTGATCGCCCTGATTCGCCTGAGCTCATCAGAGCTTGGAAGCTAAGCAGGGACAGCCTTGGTTAGTACTTGGATGGGAGACCACCCAGGAAGTCCAGGGTTGCTATGCAGGACAGTTGCCAGCTGCAGTTTTGGTAAATACCTGGAGATTTTGGGGGTGGAGCCTGAGGAGGGCGGGGTTTGGGAAGGGGAGGGACTTCAATGGGGTATAATGCCATAGAGTCCACTTTCCAGAGCCTCCATTTTCTCCAGGGGAACTGATCTCTGTTGCCTGGAGATCAGTTGTAATAGCAGGAGATATCCAGCTGCCCCCTGGAGTCTGGCAACCCCTACTACATAGAGTTGACGACAGCAAACCACCCTCGCTCTTCTCTTGCCTCGAAAACCGCACGAGTGGCTGTCATAAGTCGGTCGCGACTGGACCGCACATCAGAGGTCATTTCGGGGGGGATCGCGGGGGATCGCCGTTCCCCCGGGTGAGGTACGGGGGCGGGGCACATGACAAAGCCACGCCCCCTGCTTCCGGCCCTCATTCAGCCAGGAGGAGGCAGGAGAAGAGGGAGGGTAAGTTGCTTCCTCCCTGCCTCTCCCCACCCCTGCCTGCCTGGGGCCAGGGATGGCTTCCTGCCCCTCCCGCCGGCCTTGCAGCTCCCCCGCCGGGCCTCTCATGGGGCTCGGCAGTGTAGCTGCAAGGCCGCCGGCGGCGGCCGGGACCGCTGGGGGCGTGGTGTGTGGCCTTATGACACACTTCCGGTGATGTCAGGGGGTGTGGCCTTATGACACACTTCCGGTGATGTCAGGGGGTGAGACATATGCTAATGAGTTATGCTAATGAGTCCCCCTAGCTCTTCTTCTACGAAACGACCCCTGCCGCACATCATTATTAGTGAGTGACGTGAAAGTCCTCGGCCTGAGACCCTGGAGAGCCACTGGCTAGTCAGAGCAGACAACACGGACCTGGCGAGATTTATACAACGGTCTGATTCAGTACCAGGCAGCTTCCCATGTGTGCTCTTAGGAGCCAGATTTTGTGGGGGGGGGGAATGGTGCAGTTAAAAAAAATGCATTGGTAAAAATGGTAAAAATGATGCAGTAAAAAAAAAAGTGTCCTGATTTTAAAAAGCAGATAGGCTGGAAAGCAGGGGAGGGGCTCCGTTCCACCTAACCGAGGCTTTGCAAAACACCCAAGGGCTCCCTGCCCACCACCACACACCACAAAGGCTGGAAAGTGGCCCCGCAAGCCGGAAGCGATGGCTGCTCCCTTGAAAGAGGTCCAGCGGTGGACGAGAGCCGAGGACAATGGAGGGGAGTGGTTGCCTGTCTCTGCTCGGAGGGAATGACAAAGCAACTGAGCCCAGGCAGGCAAGGCACCGGCTGCCTCCGGCTGCCTCACCTCTGTGGCCGATTCCTGGTGTTTTTGTTCCAAACAAATGAAAACAGGGTTGCTGCCTCCTCCCACAGCAGGAAATGTAGTTTGTTTTAAAAGCCAGAGTTCATTTGCATCAGTTAGTACATTTTTAATACTACACAGATCGCTGCAAATGGTCTGATGTGGGGGGGGGGAGGCAGCCTCAAAAGAAACACCACCTGGCTGAAAGCAGGTTAAAATGCTTCGGGAATTGGAGGGCAAAAGAAAACCGACCACATCCCCTGGGCTGGGCTGGGCTGGGGGCACAGCAGGCCCATTGTGCTATAAGGGAACTTGACAGAGAACGTCTGCTCGAGCCACCTCCAGGAACGACTTTGCGGCACTGCTGTGCGAGATCCAGAGGCTTCCCTAAACCACGGATCTGTCAGCCCCTTCTTTCCTTCCCACTTGGTACCCAAGTGGAAAATAAGCTTGATGTTGTAAGGCTCCATTTGCCGGTGCAGCAGGGGAGGCGTCAGGCCCCATTAGCACGCAGATGAATAACTTTCTCTGCAGCAGACAGATAACTGAGGCATTCAAAAACCACAAAAAGATATGCTACAAAAATGGGGGGGGGGGGGAGATGGCCTGAGTTCTAATCGCTGTGCATGCCGTTAAGTGGCTGGGTCACCTTGAGCAGATCCCCCCCCTACTCCAGAGCAGGATCCAGTGAATCAGTTGCTCATAATAGCATAAAGAGGTCAGTGGATCACACTTGGAGTAGGGTGACCATCTCCCATGTACCCTATCATGTGGGCGCCTGCCTAATGCTGGGTGGCTCTCTGATTATCCCAAGGCACTCATGCATCAATAGTTTCTGTGGCACATCAGGAAAGGGACATACAAGCATCACTCTTGGGTGCCAGTACCAGCCGGTTGGCTCTGGCAGTGTTACCACCCCTCCCAGACATCCCTGGGAGAAATCAGAAACCCCACAGAGTGTGCATTTCAGCGACTGAAAGTTGCAAACATCCGGAAGGTCAAAAGCCCAGATTTTTCACTAAGCAACAAAACACAACGGCCATGGGGACAAACAGGGCGGTGCCAGCTCTAAGTAAACAACTTGCCAGCCTCCTTAGCAAGATACCTGCATCCTTTCAAAACTGTACCGCGCAGGGATGCTGCTTAACGCTTGAATCTATTGGCGTTGTGATGCTAGCCCGCAGTGAGGTATCATGAGGGGTGGAGGGAGGAAACCAACTTTGATATATGCCAGCATTCGAACTTTCACCCTTTGAGGGATAACCCAAGAACATCTGATCTTATAGAGAAGGAGTCAGACTTGGAACGAGAAAGTCAAGGGACAGGTCATAAAACAGTTCGGAATGGAAATCCAATTGTTTTTTTAAATCTCCCATGTCCAGCGGTTCTCCCCCATCCCCCCCCAGCCCAAACCGACAGCGGAAGGTAGCCACACCCAGTGACTTCAGGTCTGCAGAGCTAAGGATGGAGGAGCAGCCAAGCCAATGAAAGAAAGCATCCTGCCTCGCCCCGTTCTCAGGGAAAGATTAAAAGTCTCTGCTTCAAACAGGTTGCCCCCCCCCAAAAAAAAAGATGCTATGAGTTTCCAGTCCCAGGATTAGGAAACAACAGAGGAGAGACGGCCACCAAACATGCCGGCTGATGCTAGAACCACCGGCTCTCCCCATGGGCAGCCCGCCCCACAACACAGGCCCGGCTCAGCGGGAGACAGCAGCGGTACCCCCTTTCCCCCTGGAACCTCAGCACCGCAGCCACCCCCCCTCTACCTTGACCTCCCCCCCAGCCTCCGCTTACCCCAATGATGACGGTGTCGTCCCCTTGGAAAACCGGGATGAATTTATCTCCCCGTACGATCTCCGACTGATTCAAAGGCCGGAACCTGCAGAGCACCTTGATGCTGCATTCGTTGGCCTCGGTGGTCATGCTGGCTGGGGCAGGGCGTTCTCGCCTGGCAGGCGGCTTTTGCGGGGAGAGAGCGGCGAAGAGGCGGAGGAGGTACAATTCCCAAAGGCAGGCGAGAGCGGAGGGCCAAGCAGGCACTGGGCAGGTTGCAAAAAAGAAGGGGCGTGCAGGGAGGGGGGGATGACGACGGGGGACCCTGTCCTAGATCGTCACCCCGCAGCAGCAGAGCAGGTGGGCTCTCTCAGCTGGGCTGGTGGGTCCCGCCGTGCCTGGGATGCTGCTTGCAGTGCCTGTATCCCTCTCGCCTGCTGCAGGCAGCCACAGCATCAGCATCCAGCAGAGGGATGGGCGAGCCCAGCGCTCCGGCTTTTAAGGTGGAACGGCCGCCGAACCCTTAAGGCGGACGCAAATTGTTAGGAGGGAAACCGGCAGGCCTCATGTAAGCCACCTGGTTTGCAGGATGGTTGTCAACCTCCAGGTGGGGCCGGGAGATCTCCTGGAATTGCAATTGTTTCCACACGACGGAGATTGGCTCCACTGGAGAAAACGGCTGCTTTGGAGGAGGAACTCTATGCCATTTAGGGTTGCCAACCTCCAGGTGGGGCCTGGAAACCTCTCACTTTTACAACTGATCTCCAGACTACGTAGATCAGTTCCCTTGGACAAAATGGCTGCCTTGGAGAGTGAAATGTATGGCTTTGTGCCATCCTGAGGTCCCTCCCCACCAGTGTTCCCTCTCAGCTGAGTAAGTGTGAACTAGCTTGCAGTTTTTTAGCCTCCGGCTCACGCATTTTTGCCTTCACTCAGGAAGGAGTGCAAACTAATTTATGCAGGAGCCAAATTGCCCACTCACCACTTTAATGCCAGTAGCTCACAAGACGCCTCAACTGAGAGGGAGCATTGCTCCCCACTCCTCCCCAGGCTCCACTCCAAAATCTCCAGGTATTTCCCAACCCAGAGCTAGCAACGAGTTTGGTGTAGTGGTTGAGTGTGCGGACTCTAATCTGGGAGAACCAGGTTTGATTCCCCTCTCCTCCACTTGCACCTGGCTGGATGGCCTTGGGCAAGCCATAGTTCTGATAAGAGCTGTTCTTGAAAAAGAGCAGTTTCTGCCCAGAGCTCTCTCAGCCCCACCTACCTCACAGGGTGTCTGTTGTGGGGAAGGGAAGGGAAAGGAGGTTGTAAGCCGCTCTGAGACTCCTTTGGGTAGTGAAGGGCGGGGTATAAATCCAATCTCTTCTCTTCTCCTTCTTTAGGGATTCCCTTGATCTCTACAGTTTTTACCGTAGAGTGAGCGCATTCCTAAAACACTGCAGGCACCACAACTTTGGTTTCCTCAGTGTCTACCCTCCAAATGCTCCCCGCCAACAACCCCAGGGCTCAAACTTGCCTGAAAGACCCTGTATCTTCGATGCTTTTCATACAAATGCCAGGTGTGAGTACTGATTACAATGATTTAATGCTGAGGGAAAGGCACTTTATAAGTGCTCAGAGGTACTCTCCGTTTCATTATCACTTCCTATGTCCTAAACTGAGTCCTGACTAAAATGAAGTCATGTTTCCACGTCCACTACACATATTAGAGAGGCTCACATACTAGCGCTCTCTGTTATAAAACATCCATGCCACTGACACAAATATCAGCGAGGCTGCATCCTCACTTATGTAATTCTGAAGCCATGAAGGAAGCTATGGGAACAATATGATTTGCCTCAGAAAATCTCTCTACGCAGGGACATCCCATGGTTAATGTGATTGTATTATCTGCCTTTAACTCAGGCCTTCACTCAATTAATTTTAATTATCAATCTCTGGCACCTTATAGGGGTGTCCAAAGGCCTGAAGAAAATATTTCTTGTCCTTTTAAAAGAAGTATAACATGTGGAGATGGGCAACTGAAGCTTTTCTTGACATGGAGGTAAATAACACCTGGTAAATAACACCCCATTAAGCCATTTAAAGGGACAGAATAAATATATATATACACACACACACATTAGTATATATACATTATAGTATTATAGTATATATACATTATTCCCCTTTCCTCCATTTTATCCTCACATTAGCCTGATCCCATCAGATCTCAGAAGCCACGCAGGGTCAGCCCTGGCTAGTATTTGGATGGGTGACCTACAAGGAACACCAGAGGCTTGACGCAGAGGCAGGCAATGGCAAACCACCTCTGAACTGTCTCTTACCTTAAAAAAGCAAGTCTAGCTCACCACCTAGTGGTGAATATCACTAAAGAGTTCCCCTACACCACACTGTCTCTCTCATTATCTTTGTATCATTTCCAAAAGCCCAGGAAAGTAGGCTACTGTATTATCCCCATATTTCAGATGGGGGACCTGAGGCAGGGAGACCGTGATGCAGATTTGGCAAACATTTTCACTCAGTCTCACCTTGTTCCCAACCTTACTACAGCTGATTCCATGATCCCCCAGAATAGCTTTTTGGGTGGTCAAAGGCAATGTTCCCTCTAAGCTGTGGAGTCTTGTGAGCAAAAAATTCTTCTTTCTGAGCTGCTGGCATTGAAGTTGTGAGCGAGCGATTCGGCTGCTGCATAAATTAGTTTGCTCTGGAGCCATCCTTCCTGAGCTAAGACAAAAATGTGTGAGCTGGAGGCTAAACAACTGTGAGCTAGCTCACACTAACTCAGCTTAGAGGGAACACTGGTCAAAGGGAACCCCTTTTTTAACCTGCAGAAAAGCTGGGTAGATCCAACCCAGTAGCTTTCCTAGCCTAAGTCTGTGTAAATCCCTCCAAGTTAGACCTGAACAGTGTTGCCGACTTTTAAACTGATCCATCCAGCTTTCCCTTTAATATCAATTTGTTCTGCAGCAGCTATCACATGATGTTATTTAAAATCATGCCATGCACATTTCCACATTTTTTAAAGGACAGGGCATTTTTCCCCATCAGCTTGGTAACCTTAGGACTGAAACATTCATCTAGCTGCATACTTTCTCCACCTGGTATCATAGACACAAAACTGGAAGCAGCAAAATCAATCCCAGACAGTTGCCAATAGCAGTAAGAACAGTTCTTCTAGGGACCCAGGCAAAGTTTGGTGGTGGTGGTGGAGGAGGAAGAGGAGAAGAGGAAGCATTGTCACAGTCAGATATTTGGTAGATGTTCTGCAATTTGAGATCTAGCCAAGTTCTTGGGAATTGTATCTTCACAAGATTATTATTACTATTGTTTTTACTGTTGTTATTATTATTAATGACTGCTTTGTCCCAAACACAAATTATTTACATTGCTTTATAAAGGCTGTGGTGGCTCAAGTGGTTAAAACGCTGAACTGCAGGCTGTGGAAGGTCGGTAGTTCAGCAGTCCGAGACCCGAGTGTGCCGCATGTCGGAGTGAGCTCCCGTCTCTAGTTCCAGCTCCTGCCAACCTAGCAGTTCGAAAGCAAGAAATTGCAAGTAGATAAATAGGTACCACTTCAGTGGGAAGGTAACAGTGTTCCGTGCGCCTTGGTGTTTAGTCATGCCGGCCACATGACCACAGAAACGTCTTCGGACAGCGCTGGCTCTTCGGCTTTGAAACGGAGATGAGTACTGCAACCCTAGAGTCGGACTCGACTAGCTTTCGAGCAAGGGAACCTTTACCTTTTTATAAAGGCAGCTGATGAAAATATGCACTCCATCGAGAACCAGCTCTTTTAATTCTGTCCACACAACCTAACTCCTTCGTAGACAATGGTGTATTAGAACAGAGGAAAAGTTTAGAATTATATTAACTCCCCCCCATAATTCCCTTTTCGTAGAACTAACACATTCTGCGTAATTTTTTTTTACCTTTCTGGACAACCAAAATGATACTCCAGTGCAGAAAAAAAAATTAAGTTACAATTAAAAAAAAAAAAAAGCCTGGTGGTTCTTCACAAGTTGAGCAGAGACCAGATATATTAAATTTCTTTCAGAGCACAGTAGTAACCTGGCTCATATTCTGCCTTCCTATTGAGGTCCCTCCCCACCACCATGCTTGAACAAGAACCCTTTCTGCGTGTGTCCACTTTTGTACACAGCCCCTTTAGTGCTTTCTGCTCAGCTAGGGATGGCCTATACTTAGGGTTGCCAAGCTGCAGTGTTAGCAATCAGACTCCTCCTGCTGAGGTGCAGTTTATAGCTTAAAGAGCCAGTTTGGTGTCGTGGTTAAGAGCAGCAGACTCTAGTCTGAAGAACTGGGTTTGATTCCCCACTCCTCCTCTACATGCAGCCAGCTGGGTGACCTTGGATCAGACCCAGTTCTCTCAGCTGTTCTCTCAAGAGCCGTTCTCAGAGAGCTCTCTCAGCCCCACCTCCCTCACAGGGTGTCTGTTGTGGGGAGAGGAAGGGAAGAAGATTGTACGCTGCTCTGAGACTTCGAGTGAAGGGCGGGGTATAAGCAACTCTTCTTCTTCTCCTCTGCACGTCACCCCAATACCCTAAGTGCAGGGCACTGCTTGCGTCAAAGAGAAACAAGATAGATGCCAGTGAGGCAGAGTCCTGTGAAAGCATTTTCAAGGCTGGCTGGTTACTGCCTCCTCCTTCTCCTGGAGAGATGCAATGACTCAGAACAATGGGTCACCCAGGCCCTGACCTGAATAGCCCAGGAGAGCTCAATCTTGTCTGATCTCGGAAGCTAAGCAGGGCCGACCCTGGCAAGTACTTGGATGGGAGACCTCCAAGGAATACCAGGGCCAGGACACAGAGACAGGTAATAGCAGGCTACTTCTCTGAAATGTCCAAGCCCCTAGAGGTCGTCAGAAGTCAAACATGGCTTCCAGGGACATGCGCGCGTGCACGCACACACACAATACTCATTTTTTTAAAAAGGGTCACCCAGGATCTACTTATTCACTCAGAATAATCCCTTCAGCACCCAAGCCTGACTTCTGCTTCACCCTTTACACTTGTGAAGAAATCCATTTTGGGGTGGAGGTCTAAACTGAGCAAAACCTTCACCACTAGTTTTTAAAAGTTTTTATCCCTGGGTAGAGAACAGGCGGGGTGGGGGAGGAAACAGTCCAATGGCTTTCCAGCATTACTTCAGCTACCTCTTAAGAAATGCTAATAGGTCCAGCTAGAGACAATAAGATGGTCCAATTCCCCCCACCCAAGCAGGGAACAGAGATTTGGAGGTATTAAGTACTAGAAGGACGTCAGAAAGAAACTTTTGGAGACTTCAGAAAAAAGCTTATTTGACCCAACCTGACCTGGTCAGTGGGTGGGGAAAACAGAGATGACAAAACTCCTGGCAGCAAGGAAGAGGGGCTCTTGAAGGATGAATGGGCAACAATATCACTGCTGGACAGGAAACAGGACAGCGAGAGGCAACAAAGAGGCTGGGTGGGTAGCGGTGGCTTCTGGCCCACTGCCCTTCACCAGTGACGGGCCAGATATCTGCAGACACTTTGTGGGATCTGGTTGGTGGATGGGTTGCCAACTCTTGGATGAGATAAATCTGCCAAGGAACAGGGCCTCTGTAAAGGTGGGACATGACCACCCATAGGGTTGCCAGCACTGGTTTGAAAATCATTCCCAGCCATTTGCCAATAGAAGTAAGATCAGTTCTTCTAGGGACCCAGGCAAAGTTTGGTGGTGGTGGTGGTGGTGGTGGAGATGGTGGTGATGGTGGTGGTGGAGGAGGAGGAGGAGAAGAGGAAGAATTGTCACAGATATTTGACTGGTAGATGATGTTCTGCAATTCAAGATCTAGCCAAGTTCTTGGGAATTGCATCTTCACAGTATTATTACGATTGTTTTTGGTGTAGTGGTTAAGTGTGCGGATTCTAATCTGGGAGAACTGGGTTTGATTCCCCACTCCTCCACTTGCACCTGCTGGATGACCTTGGGCAAGCCATAGTTCTGTCAGAGCTATTCTTGAAAAAGAGCAGTTTCTGTCAGAGTTCTCTCAGCCCCACCTACCTCACAGGGTGGCTGTTGTGGGGAGGGGAAGGGAAAGGAGTTTGTAAGCCACTCTGAGACTCTGAGTGAAGGGCGGGGCATAAATCCAATCTCTTCTTCTTCTTCTACTGTTGTTATTATTATTATTGACTGCTTTGTCCCAGACACAAATTATTTACATTGCTTTATAAAGGCAGCCGATGAAAATATGTACTCCCTCCATCAAGAACCAGCTCGTTTAATTCTGTTCACACAACCCAACTCCTTCGTAGACAATGGTGTGTTAGAACAGAGGAAAAGTTTAGAATTATATTAAGGAACAGGGCCTCTGTAAAGGTGGGACATGACCACCCATAGGGTTGCCAGCACTGGTTTGAGAAACACCTTGAGATTTGTGGGGTTGACTCTGGGAAGGGTGGGGTTTGAGGAGCGGAGGGACCTCAGTGGGGTGTCATGCCATAGACTCCACCTTCCAAAGCAGCCATTTTCTTGAGGGGAACTTATCTCTGTCACCTGGAGGACAGTTGTAATGCCAGGAGATCTCCAGCCACCCTGTATTTGCCTTTCAGTAGGGTGAGAGAGAAGGAAAGGCCAAGCAGGGAACAAAGGCTTTCGAAATATTGACCATGTACCTCCCTCCCTTCCATTTCTCTCATCTTCAACACAACTGGGATCATTTAGGGTGAGACTAGAGAGGATTCTCACCCAGGCATGAGAGAAACAAACAAGGGAGCAGACGGTAGGCAGACTTTTTAAACCCTCCATCGGCAGCTGCCGGCTAGGCCTTTTCCGCTCCCTTACCCTCCCTGCTCAAATGGACTCAGAGTTATTACTTCGTTAATCCCTCCTGCAGCCCTCCTCACTTGTTTTTCCTAATGATCTGAATGACTCAGAGGACTTGGAAAGATCAGAGAGGACTGGCCCATCTCAGTCAGAGAGGACTCTCTCAGATCTCTCTCAGAGTTATCTGAGTCATTCTGATCATGAGGGAAGCAATATGTATTAAATAAAGAAATAAAATCTTGGCCTTAATCCTGCTATAAGAAAAAAATCTCACCTGACAACCAGCCAGCAAGAGGAAAAACGGATCATGCTGGTGTAAAAATGACCGGGCAATAATGCTGGTTGGTGGCAGTCTCCAGTTTGGTGTGGTGGTTAGGTGCGCAGACTCTAATCTGGGAGAACTGGGTTTGATTCTCCACACCTCTACATGCAGCTGCTGGTGTGACTTTGGGTCAGTCAGAAATTGTTTCAGAGCTGTTCTCTCATGAGCAGATCTCAAAAGAGCTCTCTCAGCCCCACCTACCTCACAGGGTGTCTGTTGTGGGGAGGGGAAGGGAAAGGAGATTGTAAACTGCTCTGAGACTCTTGAGTGAAGGGTGGGGTATAAATCCAATCTCTTCTTCTTCGTCTTCTTCTTGAAATTGTAGGCCTTTTCATAAAATAGGTGTTACTGTGGGTATGGGAGAATATGCTACACACAACCTTCTTGGTATGCACAATTGCCATTTTGTCTGAGCAATGTGAGGATTTTCAGCTATGGTATCCTCATGTTAATGCTTTTTAGACAAAATGGTAATTGCACATACCAAGAAGATCACATGTATCACGTTCTTCCCATACAGACGTGAACCAGAAATGATATCAGCATGTCAGCATGATACTCTAGGAATAATCCAAAACTCTATGGTTAAACCATAGAATTGTGGGTGAATCCTAGAGCGTCATGCTGACGCCACTTCCAGTTTGTGCCGGAAGTGATCTGGTATACACACTAGAGCTTTGACCACTTCCCCTACGTTACCAAGAGATCAATAGTTCCTATCGACCACACTCCCAGCTCCTGAAACTGACCTCAGGGATCTGGGTTGGAAAACTTACCTTCCATATCCGGCTTTAAGTACAGCTGTTGACAGTCTTGACCTGCACCTGATAATCAGTTGGATATGGATACCTGTCATGTGGAACTTTGAATGGACAAACTATGTGGACAAGGGAGATACAGAAAATTCATGTTTCCCTAATGCAATGCGTAAGCAATTCTCAGATTATCCAGGAACAAATTGAGCAGTGGGAAATAGCAAACCCGAAGGAAAGGTGGGGTATAAATATTTAATAAATAAGTAAGCAAACTTTATTCAGTGGAATGGTAGACAGGGGTAGGATCCATCCCACTAAATCCAGATTACTTAAATCCACAATCCACTATACCAGTTTCGTGTAGTGGTTAAGAGCGGTGGACTCTAATCTGCAGAACTGGGTTTGATTCCCCACTCCTCCACATGCAGCTGCTGGTGTGACCTTGGGTCCGTCACAAGTTCACTCAGAGCTGTTCTCTCACGAGCAGTTCTTGAAAGAGCTCTCTCAGCTCCATCTACCTCACAGGGTATCAGTTGTGGGGAGAGGAAGGGAAGGAATTTGTAAGCCACTGTGAGACTCCAAGTGAAGGGTGGGGTATAAATCCAAGTCTCCTCTTTTCTTCCTCCTCTTCTTCCTCCTCCTGGGATTTAAAGGCTCTTGGGATATGGAAGCCAGACTGTTTTATTGGTAAATTCTGCTTTCACATTTCTGCATTTGGGACTAGCTCCATGGAGCTAGCAGTAGCCATGGAAGGAACTCAGCACATGTTCAGAGGCCTCCTTTATTATCACTGGATGTTTGTCAGAGCTAAGGTGGTACTACAAAAAGGATCTGGGACTGAGATTAAACCCTCTTCTAAGCACAAATACAATAGTAGTTTTGTGTGTGTATGTTTATTTTTAAATCATTTAAATCATTTAAAATCAAGCCTCTTCCTGTATATGCCTCAAAGAGCTTTACACTCTAGTAATCAACCTCCCCTGGTGGTCCCTGGCCCAAAAGACGTCCATTTAGCCTCGACCAGGAGATCACTGTTTGCACAATCTGCATCACAACAAGAAGGCAAACAAAAATCACTGAAGTAGCTCTATCAACTTCTTTTTTAAAAATGCCTCATAGTTTTGATTGGAAGGCAGGCTAGAAAGCAATGGACTGCCTACCCAGAATGAGCAGGGGTCATTTCGTAGAAAAAGAGGTGCAGGAGCTCATTAGCATAACTCATTAGCATAACTCATTTGCATATGCCACACCCCCTGACATCACCAGAAGTGTGTCAGAAGGCAACACCCACCGCTCAGGCTCCACTGGACTGTTTTGGATTGCTAGCTATTGGGGGGGGGGGAACGTGCAGATCTGTCCTTGCAGAGGAGGGAGAGCTTGTACCTGAATAAAACTTGGTCTTAAAGGTGCCACTGGACTGTTTTGGACCGGGTGGCCGGGGGGAGCTTTGCAACTTACCTGGCTGCTTCTTGCTCTGACTGAGGGCTGCTGGGAGCAGGGGGTGGGGCTTGTTGCATGGGCCCGCCCCCAGGCTCTTTATTGCTGGAGCTCCACTCCTGTGCGCTCCCGCAGGAAATGACCCCTGCACACAACCAACATAGCACATTCATATTCAATCAGGGAGGGGGGATGCATGTATTTAAAAAGAAACCTAATACTGGGTCACATTTGAGTCATACTGAGGTCCTCAACCTGAGACCCTGGAAAGCCACTGCCAGTCAGACCAGACAATATTTTTATATATACTTTTAATAATTTTTAAAAGGTACCGACTTCTTGTCGTCATCTGTGACATTGTAGGCCGTTTCCATTCCATTACTCATTATATATGTTTGTGTGTGCACGTGCGTGTATATGTGTGCTATACTGCATTTGTTGCATTTGTACTCCTGCTTTATTATATCAACTATACAGTTGTGGGGTTTTTGGTGAGTATTGTGTGTGTGTTCGTGTTCATGTGAGCCTGGAAGTCGTGGTGACTTCTGGCAACCCCTAGTGAGGCTAGGATGTTTCAGAGAGGTAGCTTTGATGCTACCTGCCTTTGCATCCCGGCCCTGGTATTCCTTGGAGGCCTCCCTTCCAAATACTTGTGAGGGATGGCCCTGCTTAGCTTCCGAGATCTGACGAGATTGGGCATCCAGGTCAGGGCTACTGTACAGTTTTCTAGCGCATTCTGTAATTTTGTATCCCAGTTTTTATCACATTGTTTGGTGTATAGGTTACACTGTTCCTATTGAATTCCTGTTGTAATCTGCCTTGCATCTCAGTGAGAAAATTAAGCAAGTTAAGTAAATAAACAAATAAATATTGACCTTGATAGACTCAGTATAAGGCAGCTTCATGGGTTCGTGTGTGTGTGTATTCACAAGACTTGTGGGCTCAATACAAGGTTTGCAAATCAGAGTTTTGTGGGTCTTTGGAACATAAACTATCCCAGGATTGCAAAACACATCAGACCTTTCATGGACATCAAAACAAAATAGGGATGCTGCTGCCAGATGTTGCAGGTGTAGAGGTGGGATTGATTCAATATCCAGAGAGAGAGAGAGAGAGAGAGAGAGAGAGAGAGAGAGATGCCTCCCCATCTCTGCCTTACAGTCCTGTGAATCAATGTGCACTCTCCCTCCCCAGCTCTGGAGACAATGCATACAGTAAAATCTTTTAATCATCACTACTGCTTACTTTTCCTGGAAAGTGGGAGCCATTTGGGCAGGAAGTAGTCAGAGAAGCAGAAATCAAATCCAGAAAGAGCAACGTAGCTGCTTCATGTAGCAGGCCCTAACCGAACCAAGAGCTGCAGTGGTTTGCAAAGAAAGTTCCTTTTCATTCAAATGAGAGCTGAATTAAGCCTAAAGAAAGAGCCAGATGGCATAACAGAGCTTCAAGGACAGATGTTATCAACCTCAAAACGGGGGCTGGATTTCTCCTAGAATTACATCTGATCTACAAAAACCAGCTCCCCTGGAAAAAAAATAACAGCTTTGGAGAGGGAACGCTATTGTATACCATGGAGTCTAGAAAGAAGTCCTAGAGTGACATCATCATATCCCTGTTGAGCTCCCTTCCCTCCCCAAACTCTGCCCACCCTAGGCAAAGCCTCCACATTTCCAGGCATTTCCTAAACTGGAATTGGTAGCTCTGTTCACATGCCGAGATTCATACTAATTTGCTAAATTCAGCAGCAGTTGGTGGTGGGGCACACACATTCTAAGTTAGGGCTGCCAGCTCTGGGTTGGGAAATTCCTGGAGATTTGTATGTGGAGCCTGGGGAAAGTGGGGTTTGGGGAGGGGCAGGTCCTCAGTGGAGTATAATGCCATAGATTTCACATTCCAAAGCAGCCATTTTCTCCAGGGGAACTGGTCTGTCTCTGGATCTCTTCCATCTGTGCTCTGCAATGTTATGCAACTCATCTATGTCTTTTTGGCATACTAGGTCTTCTAGCCTCCCTTTATAATACTCTCCCTTTGTCTGTAGCTTTGTGTGTATAGATAGGTAGCTAGCTAACAGGAGAAGGGAATCTTGGTAACATCACCTCAAGCTGTGTGAAATTCAGGCCGGGCTTTTGTTCCCCTTTTTGTTGCAGGCATTTCAGCTTGGCCATGAGCAGAGGCTCTCCTAGCAGGGGAGGGGAATCTTGGGAACTGAGCTGCATAAAGGCTAATCTTCTCTTTCCATTCCTGTTGCAGGTATTTAAGCAAGGGAGTGGCCAGAGGTGTGAGCCTTTTGGCAAGAGCCAAAGAGATCAGTGCCTGCAGCTGTTAGGTAGACCAATGAATCCAGGACCAACCTAGGATGTAGTCGTGGAAGAACCTGTGAGTGCCACTTGGTTTAGTTTAGGGTTGCCAGCTCTGGGTTGGGAAATACTCAGAGATTTTGGGTGTGGAGCCTGGGGAAGGTGGGGTTTGGGGAGGGGAGGGACTTCAGCAGGGTACAGTGTCATACAGTGCACTCCCCAAAGCAGCCATTTTCTTTGGGGAACTGACCTTGGTCATCTGGAGATCAATTGTAATAGCAGCAGATCTCCAGGTACTACCTGGAGGCTGGCGACCCTGGTTCAGTCATCCAAGGTGTCTTTGTGCCCAGTGACTGTCTTGTGTCTGTGCCCAGCGATGAATGACTCTCCTGTATTGCCCAAATCTCAGAGGAGTTTCCTGTCTCAATTCTCCTTTGGTACAGTGCCACCAACTAACCATTCCCAGAATTACCTGATGAGAGGGCCAATGCTCCCATCTTCCTTTCTTGGATTGCCATTCTAAGCCTCCACCTCATGCCTGAGTCTCCTGTTACCCAGCAATTGGTTACCACAGGGATAGCTTACTATGCTTGCAAACTCCCAGGGAAATAGTGGTTTAGCAATTGACCACCTCTCTTCCTCTGTTGACTTTAAACTGCATGTTCAAACAGTGGAAGTCTTTGTAGTATAGAGAACAATTACCAGCATTTAAAATGCTACAAATTTATTAAAAGTAAAAAGTCCGCACACGTACTATCTGCACAGCAACTGACTGAGGAAGGGATACAAAGCAAAAGTACAAACATATAATTCCCCCATTCCCCATTTTATACGTGCCCTATCTGATCTTATTCTAAGCCAGGCTCTTCAACATAGAAATTGGTGGTAGATAGTGCAATCAAGTTATAGCTGCTATGGTGACCCCGAAGGGTTTAGAAGGCAAGAGACTTCAGAGGTGGTTTGCTATTGCCTGCCTCTCTGGAGTGACCCTGGACTTCTTTGGTGGTCTCCCATTCAAGTACTAACCAGGGCCGAAGCTGGTTAGCTTCTGAGATCTAATGAGATTGGTCTAGCCTGGGCCATCCAGGTTAGGGCAGCATAGACATTACAGTGCTCTAAACACTTCCTATTACTTTCAGGAGTCTTTGTCTAGGCAGTCAGCCCTTTGTCTCCTTTCAAGGTGGAACTCAGGTATGATCCCTCTTTCCTCCAGTTGTAATCTGCCAAGAGGGACCTGCAAAAATGGACCCTCTCACTCCATGCCAAAGGATTTTATTGTCTTTGTTCGCTCACCCCATATGGGCCAAAGACACCTTTCCTGAGGTCTTAGGTAAGATACTACCTATCCTTGCACAACCTCAAGTCTTTGTGTCCCTTCTAAGTATCAGATTCCAGCCAAGCTATTTCATTGTCACTGGCCAGGAAGTCTATTAGCATTTCCAAAGTTTTGATGGTTGGTACATGGGCAATACCTGAAAACAAGTGACTTTCCCCTTCCTATCTGACTACTTCTAGGAGAAAGAAAAACCTTCAAAACTGAATGTGTCAAGACCAAATCCCAAAATAAAAGGTATTTCTCCGCAGTAGTTTATCACACACCTGCTTCTATTTGTTTACTTAAACTGTAGGTTGGTATTCCCATAAGTCACTTGGAGTCCCTGGGTTGCCACCAGGCCTGCAGAGAACTATTCTAACCCATTAACAGAGGCATGATGGCATATTCCTTACCAGGTGCTAGAAAAGAATAAGAATTCAGTAGCACCTTAAAGACTAACAAAATTTGTGGTAGGGTACGAGCTTGAGTTACTGCTCACATCTTTGAATATCTGAAGAAGTGAACAGTGACTCATGAAAGCTTGTACTCTACGTGATATTTGGTTAGTCTTTAAGGTGCTACTGGACTCTTACTCTTTTCTACTGCTACAGACAGACAAACCCATCTTGATCCTTACCAGGTGATGTTTACCTTCATACCATGAAAAGCATCACCAACACATTAAGCCTTTATTGATGGGACAGGACACTGTTCTTCAAGCATATTGACAACCTTAGCTCCCTATCACCTCGATGTAAAATTCTTCACACATTCAATATAAGGGGCTCTAGATTGTGAAGGCTCCTGCTGTCACCCCTGTGTTGGATTTTAAGGTGCCACAACATTTTTAGTCTGGGTTGCTGCAGACTTAACAGTGCCACCTTAAAGCAGAGTTAAAGCCCTCCAAGCCCCTTGACTTTGATGTACTTAGAAGGGTGTAATTCTTCTTAGTATGGTATTGTTAAGATGGGTACCCCTCTGGAATTTCTAGGCTTTGTAGCTGCAGAAATGCAACTGAAAGAATGAAGGCCAAGAAAGATCAGAAATAAGAGGAGAATGAGGAAAGGTTCATGATAGTTTGTGACAGGTTTTCACCTCTCATGATGCGTTAAGCTAACTTGTTTTGATTGCAAAATATTCACCATTTGGCAACTTCCCAAAATATTTCTTGTAAAGAATACATTTTTGGTTATTATATAATAAGCCTTTAAAGTGGAGTTGAACTAATTAGAGCCTTGTAAATTCCAGGAAACTGAATATTTTCCCTTTAATCTTTCGCGCATCTGAATGCAAAACATATAACTGGAGGGTGTGTTTAATTGATCCAGCAAGTTTAATTCATTCGATTCAACTTTAACTTATTTTCCTTTGCCTGTTATTGAAGCTGGAGCAAACATTTTATTATTTTCATTACCTGAATTTACAACAAATCCACCCAATGCATTATTGAGATTTACAGTAAAGATGCCCCAAAGCATTCGGGTGCATATGTATAATAAAAGATATAATGAATAATTAAAAATACATACCCACATACATAAAATAAAAATATAAGATTAAAAATGCAAATAATGACATTTCAACTTCTTGGACCATATATGCCTATTTCAACTGAAGAAAAGTTCAGGTGAGTAGCCATGTTGGTCTGAAGCAGCAGAACAAAGTTTGAGTCCAATGGCACCTTTAAGACCAACAAAGTTTTATTTAAAGTGTAAGCCCCCAAAGTGCCGCATTCGTGCCGACGTGCCGGGCATGTTGTGTGTGTGTGGGGGGAGGACGACACTCTATCGTTCAAGGAAAAAACTCTATGGCTACCATAGAGTTTTTCCCTGAATGATATAGTGTTCCCTGCAACATGCCCCGTGAGATGACGTCACCTCTGGATGATGTCATTGCGGCGCGTGCACAAAATGCCTGCTCCAGAGCATTCCTAGAGCAAAAGAGGGACCTCCCCACCCACCTCAAGGGTTACTTACAGGAAAAAAGAGAGGGTGGGGGGCAGCCATTAGGAGGGGCCACTCAGACCCAAGATGCATACACAGGGCTAAAATTGGATCAGGTGGCCAGTAAGCTCAATGGATAGCAGCAAATTAGCACGTAAATGCAAGAATTAACAAAGAGATGTGAGACCTAAGCTAGAGTCCAGCAGAGGATTCATCTTACATCTGCTGAAGTGGCAACGGCAGACATAATTTTTAAACAAGGGCTGGTCTACATATCACATCAGCAGCCTAATCCTGGGGGAAACAGTAGCGCTGTACATTTGCACACATCTGGGCCCAGCCTATCTAGCCCCCCAGAAACGAGAGAACTGTGATGCAATTCCATAGCCCTTTGCTGTCTTTCCACATGGATATAATGGTGACTGCAGATTTATCCTCTATCAGCCAGTGTGGTGTACTGGTTAGATTGTTCAGACTAGGATCTGTAGTGAAACCCCCACTCAGCCATGAAGCTGAACCCGTGCCTAAGATGAAACTAACTGATAGGACTGTTGTGAGGATAAAGGGCGCTGGGAGAACCATGTATGCTGTCCTGAGTTTCTTGGAAAAATGGATAGATTAGACCAGGGGTCCCCAACGTAGTGCCCATGGGCACCATTGGTGGCTGCTGACACCTTTGTTGGTGCCTGCCAAGTGTTCTTAGAAAGTGGGTGGGGTCAGATGGGACTCTTGCCCAGTAGGGCTTCTGGTTGGCCAATGGAGTTCCGATCATGCTAGGGTTGTCAGGTCTGGGTTGGAAAATACCTGGAGACTTTGGGGGGGGTGGAGCCAGGAGAGGGCGGGGTTTGGGGAGGGGAGAGGCCTCAGTAGGGTACAATGCCACAGAGTCCACCGTTCAAAGCAGCCATTTTCTCCGGGGGAGCTGATCTCTGTCAGCCGGAGATCAGTTGCAAAAGCGGGAGATCTCCAGGCCCCACCTGGGGGCTGGTAATCCTAGATCGTGCAGATTAAAATAACAGTCAGTGGCAGCTGGCACCACAGTGTTGTTTTTAGTCTCTCCTCTTTCCCAGTGTGTTTGTTAAATTCTTTTCCCCTGCACTTGGGCTTCCTCTGTGTGGTTGGCTCCACCTCCCGCGGCAACCATTTTGTGATTGCACTCAACACTCTTTGTCAGAATTCCAAAGGACAAAAAGGTTGGGGACCCCGGATTAGAAAATCCCTTTAACAAACTGTTGTAATCCTATCCTATGCACTTTGTAGGTATGCCTACTCTGTCTGAGGATCCATCTTACATATGCTGAACTCTAGTTCATTAAAGCTTACGCCACAATAAAGTATGCTGAAAGGAAGGGAGCACCCACCTGCCTAGGGAACAAGACTGTTTTCATCAAGGGCAGAACTGCTTGTGAATTACTTTCTTGATGGCAAGTTGTATTTGTGAAACTGGATTGTTTTCTATGTGTTTCCCCCCACCCCCCTTCTGCATTGTGGAGAGAAAAGTGGGTTGCTGCTTTAACCTCTGGAAATAGCTTCCTCTTGTCTTTAGAGTATATGCGTCTATATACGCATGGATGAACACTCGGCCCCATTCATTGCACAGCCACTGGCTGGGGACTTTAGGGTTCATGGTTTTGTATTTGCACTACAGGATGCCACAGTCCTTTTTGAATTGTTGACAGTAGGATATTTGCTTTGTTCTTTAACTGGCAAAAAAAAACCCCTCTTGACTTTCAAATCAGCAAGGGTGTATGCTATTGCAGAGCATACAAACAGCAGATGGAGAAGAGCCTTCAGCAATGCCTAATAGGGGAGGCTGGAGTACTCAGGCAATGGTTTGAGATTCGGGGTGTTACATCTGCAAAATGTTGGAGGCTATGCAGTACATTCTTTTTTGTTAATTTGTTTTTTTTGCTGCAGCAGACTAACAGTGCAGATTATTCCCACTGAAATCAAGGGCCTTAGACAGGGTTAGCCAACAGACCTGGAGAAACAAATGCCCTGTCCTTTTATCTGAGGCTTAGTGGGATGTCATTAGGTGACAATATTTACCTCCATGCCATTAAAAGCTTCACCTGCCCATTTCTGCACATTCAGGCTGTATTAAGAGGACAGGATATTTTTTTTTCCTCCAGGACACCTGGAGGTTGGCAGAGATGCCAGTCTCCAGGAAGTGGAAATCCAAACAAAACATCTGTGACAAAAAAAAGAAAAGTCAATAAAGATAATATGCAAAATTGTTTACTATAATAATTCTGTAGAAAACTTTCTTCTTATATCACTCACAACGAACGGATTTTGCGCAATGTAAAAAACACCCGTTTCACAGGATTGCTTTATCTGAGCATGTAGCAATTACAATTCTTATCAATTTCCACTTATCAACTCTTGAAGGAAACGTCCCATGTTGACTCTCTGGTATCAGATAGCTGTATGCTATTGCAGAGCATACAAACAGCAGATGGAGAAGAGCCTTCAGCAATGCCTAATAGGGGAGGCTGGAGTACTCAGGCAATGGTTTGAGATTCGGGGTGTTACATCTGCAAAATGTTGGAGGCTATGCAGTACATTCTTTTTTGTTAATTTGTTTTTTTTGCTGCAGCAGACTAACAGTGCAGATTATTCCCACTGAAATCAAGGGCCTTAGACAGGGTTAGCCAACAGACCTGGAGAAACAAATGCCCTGTCCTTTTATCTGAGGCTTAGTGGGATGTTATTAGGTGACAATTTACCTCCATGCCATTAAAAGCTTCACCTGCCCATTTCTGCACATTCAGGCTGTATTAAGAGGACAGGATATTTTTTTTTCCTCCAGGACACCTGGAGGTTGGCAGAGATGCCAGTCTCCAGGAAGTGGAAATCCAAACAAAACATCTGTGACAAAAAAAAGAAAAGTCAATAAAGATAATATGCAAAATTGTTTACTATAATAATTCTGTAGAAAACTTTCTTCTTATATCACTCACAACGAACGGATTTTGCGCAATGTAAAAAACACCCGTTTCACAGGATTGCTTTATCTGAGCATGTAGCAATTACAATTCTTATCAATTTCCACTTATCAACTCTTGAAGGAAACGTCCCATGTTGACTCTCTGGTATCAGATAGCTGGAGAGCTCCTGCTATTACAACTAATCTCCAGGTGACAGAGGTCAGTTCACCTGGAGAAAATGGCTGCTTTGGAAGGTGGACTCTATGGCATTGAAGTCCCTCCCCTCCCCCAACCCCACCCTCCTCAAACTCCAACCCCCCAAATGTATTTCCCAATCTGAAGCTGGCAACCCGATTGGCACCCCTAACCATAATGTGGAGCTTGAATTGGCCCTTAGCCTGAAACAGAAATAATTAAAACACAGACACTAAGGACAAACACACTTAAAAACGGGATAAAAGCTGAATTGCATAGTAAGCGAAGTTGTCTGTATATCAAGTGCTGTCAAGTCACTTCCGGTTTATGGCAACCCTATGAATTAATGACCTCCAAAGCATCCTATCGGTAACGGCCTTGCTCAGGTCTTGTATGCCATTAAAAGCTTCACCTGCCCATTTCTGCACATTCAGGCTGTATTAAGAGGACAGGATATTTTTTTTTCCTCCAGGACACCTGGAGGTTGGCAGAGATGCCAGTCTCCAGGAAGTGGAAATCCAAACAAAACATCTGTGACAAAAAAAAGAAAAGTCAATAAAGATAATATGCAAAATTGTTTACTATAATAATTCTGTAGAAAACTTTCTTCTTATATCACTCACAACGAACGGATTTTGCGCAATGTAAAAAACACCCGTTTCACAGGATTGCTTTATCTGAGCATGTAGCAATTACAATTCTTATCAATTTCCACTTATCAACTCTTGAAGGAAACGTCCCATGTTGACTCTCTGGTATCAGATAGCTGGAGAGCTCCTGCTATTACAACTAATCTCCAGGTGACAGAGGTCAGTTCACCTGGAGAAAATGGCTGCTTTGGAAGGTGGACTCTATGGCATTGAAGTCCCTCCCCTCCCCCAACCCCACCCTCCTCAAACTCCAACCCCCCAAATGTATTTCCCAATCTGAAGCTGGCAACCCGATTGGCACCCCTAACCATAATGTGGAGCTTGAATTGGCCCTTAGCCTGAAACAGAAATAATTAAAACACAGACACTAAGGACAAACACACTTAAAAACGGGATAAAAGCTGAATTGCATAGTAAGCGAAGTTGTCTGTATATCAAGTGCTGTCAAGTCACTTCCGGTTTATGGCAACCCTATGAATTAATGACCTCCAAAGCATCCTATCGGTAACGGCCTTGCTCAGGTCTTGTAAACTGAAGGTTGTGGCTTCCTTGATTGAGTCCATCCATCTCATGTTGGGTTTTCCTCTTTTCCTGCTGCCTTCACCTCGTCCTAGCATTATTGTCTTTTCCAGTGAGTCTTGTCTTCTCGTAGTGTGACCAAAGTACAATAACCTCAGTTTAGTCATTTTAGCTTCTAGGGAGAGTTCAGGCTTCATTTGAGCTAAAACCAACTTATTTGTCTTTTTGGCGGTTCACTGTATCCGTAAAACTCACTTCCAACACCATATTTCAGATGAATCAGCTTTCTTCCTGTCTGCTTTCTTCACTGTTCTGCTTTCACACCCATAGACAGTGATGGGGAATACTATGGTATGAATTATCTTGAATCTTGGTCACCAGCAGCACATCCTTACAGACTTAAGAGAACATAAGAGATTAAGAGAAGCCAATGTTGGATCAGGCCAATGGCCCTCATAGTGTGACCAAAGTACAATAACCTCAGTTTAGTCATTTTAGCTTCTAGGGAGAGTTCAGGCTTCATTTGAGCTAGAACTGTCTTATTTGTCTTTTTGGCGGCTCACTGTATCCATACAACTCACCTCACTTCCAACACCACATTTCTACACATTACGCAACATTTTGTTGTGGGTCCCCTCTTGTGCTTATCTAATTCCTTCTTGAAGCTCTCCATGCTTGTAGCCGCCACCACCTCCTGGGCAGTGAATTCCATGTGTTAATCACTCTTTGGGTGAAGAAGTACTTCCTTTTATCCGTTCTAACCCAACTGCTCCTTCATGACTGTCCTTCCTAGTCTCAGTCTCTTTCTGATTTCTTAGTTAACAGTCTCCCTTTTGGTTGATGATGGAGCCAAGGAATAGAAAACCTTGACAGATTTCAGTTTCTTCATTGTCAACTTTAAAGTTGTGTAATTCCCCAGAAGAGAAGTAAAATGAAGTTGAAGGGCATTATTTATTTATTATATTCTGCCTTTCTCTCCAATGGGGACCCAAAGTATCTTACATTTTCCTCTCCTCAGTTTTTATCCACACAACAACCCTGTGAGGTAGGTTAGTCTGAGAGCTCTGACTGACTCAGGGTCACCCGGCAAGCTTCCATGGCAGCGGGGATTCGAACCAGGGTCGCCCAGATCCTAGTCTGACACTGTAACCACTCTACCACACTGACTTTCAGATTTGACTTATGCAATATGTATAATATGTGAGACTTTACTTAAATCTATAATGTAGACCATCATATATGCTGTAGATGCATTATGAAATCTGGGGATTTCATATGCATTGTGGTCTTGTCCTATTGGTTGTAAAGTCTGGAAGAGAGAGGTTATTTTGGCCGTGAATTGAATGGTAACTTAAGATTCCAATAGAAGTGTGCATGCACACGAAAGCTTATACCCAGAATAAAACTTTGTTGGTCTTATTTATTTATTTATTCAATTTATACCCCGCCCTCCTCGCCGGAGCGGGCTCAGTGTGGCTCACAAAGAGATTAAACATATAGGTAACAAATTACAAAAAAACAAACAAATTGAGCTGCGGTGGCTCAAGTGGTTAAGGCGCTGAACTGCAGGCTATGGAAGGTCGGTAGTTCAGCAGTTCGAGACCCGGGTGCCGCATGACGGAGTGAGCTCCCGTCTCTAGTTCCAGCTCCTGCCAACCTAGCAGTTCGAAAGCAAGAAATTGCAAGTAGATAAATAGGTACCACTTCAGTGGGAAGGTAACAGCGTTCCATGCGCCTTGGTGTTTAGTCATGCCGGCCACATGACCACGGAAACGTCTTCGGACAGCGCTGGCTCTTCGGCTTTGAAATGGAGATGAGCACCGCAACCCTAGAGTCGGATTCGACTGGCTTTCGAGCAAGGGAACCTTCACCTTCAACAAACTACATACAATCTTAAAAAATAATAAAACTCTACATTATCATAAAATGCTAGTAAGTGATCAGGTACTACTCACTGGACTCACTGCTTCAGACACCAACACGGCTACCCACCTGAATAGATCCTAAAGTTATCTATCATGACCTCCTCCAGAAGGATATTATAAAGGAACAAATAAATATGATTTCAGATTTCCTTACTGCTAAAATGTAAATTGCAAAAAACTCTGAAAAGTTCTGGAAATCTGGATATTAAAAACTGGGTAAATGACGTCTGGAAGGTAGCCAAACTGCTGAGTGAAATGGTCCCATCCATTAAGAGATGGCAGATGACCAACTTCAGTATTTTTAAATGGTTATAATTTTTTCTTTGATTTTTTTTTTTGGGTGGAGGAAAGTTGGATTAAAATTTCGGTACGTATCTTCCATTCTTATCTAGACATGACTTTCTGACAGGAGAAGTCACTGTCCGCAAGTAAAAACTGTCTCGCTTTTCTTCTTGCAAATGTTTGTATTTTTATATTAAAAATAAAACCCACACACATACATCAACCTGGCTTAAAAATTAATGTCCTCCATATCGGATCGATAGCCGGTAAGTACTGAGAAGCAGCAGAATCATAAAGAGCAGCGCAAATAACACTCGTTTCCCCTCACCAAGGCCTAACCCGTAACTAAGCACCCCCCCCATCTCCATCCTTCCCGTGGCGACTACAACTTCCAGGAGGCATAGCGCGCCTAAACAAAACGCCGCTCCTTCCTCGCCTTCGTCCGCTCTCCCGTCACTTCTCGCGAGGTTGGGGTTTTCCTCCCTTCAGCTGGCCTAGGCGGTTTCATCCCATCAGACTACCTGGCGATGGCCGATCCCAAGTACGCGGACCTGCCCGGCATTGTGAGTGCGACAGGAAGGGGATGGTGGTGGTGGTCTCTCTCTGTGGCGAAAGGGAAAGGGAGGCGGGGGACAGCACAGGACAAGGGAGGAAGGCTGGGCAGTCACGGGGTGGGGAAGGGTGGGGAGAGTCTGATGGTTGGCTTGGAGAGGAAGAGGATGAGTGGGAGGCGAGCCAGCCGAGGAGCGGAATGGGAGGTCGATGGAGGTATGGAGAAGAGCTGCAAGAAGGGTGGATCCTGGCTGAAAGGAAAGCGCCGGGTGAGGCAGAGTCTCAGGGGCTTCGGAGTGCCCCAAGGCTGAGAAAGCCCTCAGGAACTTGTGGTGTCATCATAAAGAAAAGAACACCCGCAAGCATGTGCAGAGTGCTCCCCTCTCAGTGCCGGAGATCTTGCAGGAAAGGTGTGCAGAACCCAGCTGTGGGACACTGGTTTCTTCCTGGAAGGGGGATGTCATCGTAAAGGAAAGAGTATCCACAAGGATGGGCAGATTGCTTCCCCCCCCCCCCCGGGGGCTGCAGATCTCTCAATAATGGTGTTCAGAACCCAGCTGTGGGACACTGGTTTCTTCTTGGAGAGGGGGTGTCATCATAAAGGAAAGAGCATCCCCAAGGGTGTGCAGAGTGCTTCCCCACCAAGGAGCTGCAGATCTCCCAGTAATGGTGTGCTGTGGTTATTTTCTGGAAGGGTGTTAGAATCACGAAGGAGAAAGAGCATCCACAGGCATATGCAGAGCAATGCTGAGGAATTACAGTGGGGTAGTGGCTACTTTCTTCCTGGAGGGGAGATACCTAGCTCCCCCCTCCCTGCAGTTCAGGTACACCTGTACAAAAGGAAGAGAGCTGGTGAGTCCTGAGGGCAGGAGAAGGTTGGGCTTGTTCATGGGGGATATCTTGGAGGAAATGAGATGTGGCTTACCAGGTGGATTGTGGCGGAGCCCTGTCAAAATCTCATGTACCTGTGAGTCACAGTAGACACATATTGACTTTGATATACCAGTAGTCTGACTTGCTGTAAGGTAACTTCATGTGTTCAGGGGATTGATCTGTCAGGGTTGGTATTGTCTCCTGTGATTGGCAATCGCTCCCCAGAATCTTACAAACTCTCAACCAGAGTTTCCAGAGGTTGAACTTGTGTGCAAAGCAGACATTCTGCCATGAAGCTGTGGCCCTACCAGATAACTGTTCTGCTATCAGATTATCTATCCCAAACCCAAATTTGCGAAGTGTGGCCTTTTTCCCTCCAAAGACAGTTCAGGGATCAGGTGCTGGAGGCTGAAAGAACCTCCTAATGAGTGGCAAGTGCAGTCTTCGAAACTTGGCAGCCTGAGGACCAGTTTCTTCTCCAGTATTTTAAACAGAAGGAAGTGGGAGCAAGCTGTTATTTGGAATAAGTGCCAACCTGTTTTCCAAGCAAAACAATAACTGCTAAATGATAATTTTCTCATCAGGAGAACAAAAGTGAGAGTGCACGTGTCAGACGTTGGAGCCAGTAGTACAGGAATGAAGGATGCAGTCCCAGTCTATGGGGTCGAAATCGTCTTTGGGTATTATCCTGGGGTTGGGCAGATACCTTAGGAGATAGAATTTTACCCATGCACACTGGCAGTATTTTTATCCCTTGTCCTATTATTGTAGCCTCTTGTCATTGACCTGAAAAATTACAGTGGGTGAAACAGCAAAGGGCAACTGCAGGGCAGTGGCATGTTCTGAGTTCCAGTAGAATTCCGGCAAGGCCTAGCTGGTTGCTTGCATGAACTGCAGACCCTCAAGCTTGCCCCCAGAATCCTTAGCAGATAAGCTGATGTAGAAAAGATTCCCTGACGATAGAAAGTTTGAAAACAACTGTTCAGTCCAGGTGGTCACTCTGTAAATGATTGTACGTTGTTGGCATAAGAATGTAAGAAGGGCCCTGCTGGATCAGAATAATTGTCCATATAGTCTAGCATCCTTATACAGTGGTCAACCAGTTTCCCTGGAGGGCCAACAACAGGGGGAAGAGGCTGAGGCGTTTCCTGCTGTTGCCCTCTTCTGCTGTATTTCAGAGGTTTTCTGCCTTTAAATATGGAGGTTCCCAGTATTCAGCTAGTAGCCAGGGATGGACCTATCTTCCACTATTCTGTCTAATCCCTTTTTAAAGCCGTCTGTGTTCATGGCCATCCCTACTTCCACTGGCAGTGAAGTCCACAATTCAATTACTCTTTGAGCAAAGGAGTATGTCCTTTTGTCCATCCTGTAGCTAGTGCCCATCAGCTTCATTGTGTACCCCTGAGTTCTAGTATGATGGGAGAAAAGGCAGGTGATCCGTAACAGATTTTTGGGGCCCAGTAACTTTTGTGGGCTTTCTTGTAAGCCTGCTGTATAGTACGTGACTCGAGTAGTTTGTTCATGTCATTCTTATTTGGTGTAGTGTTGGTGTAGTGATTAAGAGCGTGGACTCTAATCTCGGAGAACCGGGTTTGACTCGCCACTCCTCTACATACAGCCAACTGGGTGACCTTGGGTCAGTCATAAGTTCTTTCAGAGCTGTTCTCTCAAGGGCAGTTCTCTCAGAGCTCTCTCAGCCCAACCTACCTCACAGGGTGTCTGTTGTGGAAAAGGGAAAGGGATTGTAAGCCACTCTGAGACTCCTTCGGGTAGTGAAGGGCAGGGTATAAATCCAACCTCTTCTCTTTTCTTCTCTTATTTATATATTCAATGTATGAATTGTCTGTTCCCTACAATGTAAGGCTCTAGGCAATGTACAACTGTTAAAAACAAAATTAAAAGGAAAAACCGAAAATTGACTACATTATCTCAGATGGCGTCAAACATTCCTTTGTTAACCTACTCTGGACTGCGTCGCTGTCTCATGAGCAGGTGAGGAGAGGGCCGAAGCGAAGATGGGGGAAAGGAAAAAAAGAGGAGGAGGGTGCAGGCTTTGATGGAAACCGTTGCTGTCCTCAACTGAAAGCCTGGCAGAACATGTCTGCCTTACAGGCCCTGCGGAATTGCCTTAAGTCCCATGGGGCCCTGGTGGTATTTGGCAGAGAGTTCCACCAGGTTGGAGCCAGGGCCGAAAAAGCCCTGGCTCTGGTCAAGGGCAGCCGGATACCTTTAGGGCTAGGAATCCCCAGTAGATTATTCTCAACAGAATGTAACGTTTGATTGTGGTTTATAAGATTATGCATGGGATAGAGCAGGTAGAGAAAGAGGTACTTTTCTCCCTTTCTCACAATACAAGAACTCCTTGTGGGCACTCCATGAAATTGCTGAGCGGTCGGGTTAGAACGGATAAAAGGAAGTACTTCTTCACCCAAAGAGTGATTAACACATGGAATTCACTGCCACAGGAAGTGGTGGCAGCTACAAGCATGGATGGCTTCAAAAGGGAATTAGATAAGCATATGGAGCAGAGGTCCATCAGTGGCTATTAGCCACAAGGTATAGATAGGGGCTCTGGGGCAAGTGATGCTTTGTCTTCTTGGTGCTAGGGGGGGTCAACAGTAGGAGGGCTTCTAATGTCCTGGCCCCACTTGTGGACCTCCTGATGGCACCTGGTATTTCTGGCCACTGTGTGACACAGAGTGTTGGACTAAATGGGCCTTTGGCCTGGTCCAACATTGGCGTCTCTTATGTTCTTATGTTCTCCCAGGGACATTCTGATTACTTTTACTAAATGACTCTGTACCTGGTGGTTCCTTGAACCTGGCGCACTTTGTTTCCTTGTGTTATCTGTCTGAAGTGCAGTGTATTAATACAATAATTAATTTGTAGGGAAGGGGATTAGCTTATGGTGGTTCTTTGCTGAGGATAGGTCATTGCTGTCAGTCATCTTTGTATCTGGTCCAGATCTCTGATTCTGTGTTTTCATTCTCACAATAATGTCTTTGTGCTTCTAGGCCAGGAATGAACCCGATGTTTATGAAACAAGCGATCTCCCTGAAGATGATCAAGCAGAGTTTGATGCGGTAAGATCATGTGAAATTCAGCTGCTCCTTCGTTAGCGTTTTGGTTAGGCAACGGTTTTAAATGGGTGTGCCAAGCCCTCAGGCCATTTCCAAAAAGTTTCCTTTGCTTCCTAAATGGCTTTGGTTTCTTCATGCTTCTGTGGCTTTGAGCATGATTAGAATTTGATAGTGTAAATGTGTTTTTAGAATTCTGAATTTCTGGATCCTTCTTAAGGTGCAGTCGGAAAAGATGCACTGACTTCTGAAAAATACTGAAACTCATAAATAACTCGAACCTATTTTACATTCCCTAGTTTAGAATTGCTGTCAATATTCCAGGGAGGGCCCCAGCTATTCATTAATAACCATCTTTTCTATTGAGATTAGATGCTTAAGAACGGATTAGATTTCAAAGCCTTTGAATTTCTTAATCTCACTTGCCAGAAGAGAACAAAAAGCTTGTCCTGGAATTCATAATTTTCAGAATGTTTTGTTTTATGTGTTTTCACTGAAATATGGTCATTTTATTGTCTGATTACAAGGCCTTCTTGAAGTGCCCTTGAAACCTGTGTTCAGAAGCCGTGCTGCAAATGTCCCTTGATACAAACCATGGCTCTTATTTACGAGACCCCATCTGAAAAGAGCAGCATATAAAAGCCAGAGAATTCAAGTCACGGTGGGCTGCGGTCACACGCAACATTAGCCACGCAAGAGATACGGAAGACAAGCGGAGTTTCCGGTCGCGATCTCACCAGCACATCTGGGAAGCGTAGCGCTTCCGTGGCACAACTGAGGCTTCCTGCCGAAAAAGCGCAGCAAAAAACTAGTACCTTGGAGGTACTAGTGTCCAGAAACTGCGGGGCAAGGGCGGGCGTCTGATCGCGTTTCCGGTGGTATCCGGCGCCCGCCCATGTCCCCTTGCGGAAAAGGGGTTTTTCCCCCCCACGTCTCCGTGGATGCGCACACGCACCCAACAGAGCATGCGCATTTGTAGTGTACACAAAAAAAGAAAACCAGTTCGCCGCGCCGCGCGCTTCTTCATTGCGCGCAGGCGTGTGTTGTGATCGGCACCTCTCCCTTGCCATGGAACCTCCACAGTACCTCCACAGAACCTCCACAGTAGGTCTGATCGCTTTACTGCATGTTAGTTTGCCCCGGGGCAAACAGCCACACTTCTCCTCTGCAGTTTCCTGCCCGTGTGGCAGGGGCCGTGGTTTGTTTTCCTTCGGCGTGTGTGTGAAAGGAAAAAGCATTTCAAAGATGGTGTTAAGTGGTTAGGAGAAGATTTGCTCCACCTTAATTTATATATTGATGTCGGCTTGATTGCTGCTAACAGGAGTGGGAAATTCACCTTAGTTCAGGACAGTCCAATTTTAGGCATTTTGCACTCATCAGTGTAGCCAGGGAGGCACAATGACTCATCAGTATCTCCTTTCCATGCAGAAGGTCCAAGGTTCTAGCCTTGACATCTCCAATGAAAAGGGTCAGGTTATAGCAGGTGATGGGAAAGATCTCCGTCTGAGAACCTGGAGTCAGAATAGATGATACTGCTTTGGATAGATTAATGGTCTGATTCATAAAAGTCAACTTCATGTGAATAAGTTTTGCTTTTTTACAAAGGGTTTGCTTTTTTCCAAAGGGTTCACACATAACATTAATAAAAAATACATTTTGCTCCTCTTTGAACAGTGGCAGATTATTTCCAGTCCTGGGAGCCAGGGCTGTGCACAGAGAGCTCAGCAAATATTTAAACAAATAGGCACTGGGGTCAAATTCCCATGAATGTGGATAACCCAAGTACCTTGGATTTTTCTAGTCCTGTCCATAGTCAATTAAGTACTGGTGGATTCACTTAATATACCCATGAAAGGCTACTGTTAATGTCACAGGAAGGGTTGGGAAACCATTGCAGAGCTGGAAGAATCCCAGCTTGTAGATTGCCTAGATGTTCCCTTGAGGATAGGGTTGTCGGCGCTGCCTCTGCAGATGCGCTTGTAGATTGCCTAGATGTTCCCTTGAGGGATAGGGTTGTCAGCGCTGCCTCTGCAGATGCGGAGAGAGATTTTGAAGATGGTGCCTGGGGAGGGTAGAGTTTGGGAGGAAGTAATGTCATATCTAGGTGACATTCTAGGAATTTCTGAAATCTCTGTGGCAAAAACCATAGAGACATGGGGAATTTCCTAGAGTGTTGCTATGGAGGCCATTTTTAGGCCATTTAGTCTTCTGCTCTTCAGTTTCTCAAATGTATGATATTAAGGTCTGGGGGTTTGCCACTGTGGGTGGGCAAGTGGCAAGGCTACCACAATGTGTAGGTCCTCCACCAAATTAGATCAGTTGATCAGATCACTATTGTCTGCATTCATGTGCATGTACTGTTTTTGCATGATGCACATTTCTCACAGGGGAAAAATGCCTATTCAGATGTTATGGAAGACTGTAACTGTGTGAAGGACATATCATTCCACATTCAGCTTAGTTACTATTCCAATGCTGGTATTTTAGTGATGTTCACACTATACTGGTTTTAACTGCAAACTTCTCTCTGTTGAAGTTCAACAGATACAGTAGTGAGAGCGTTTCTGGTGGGTTCTACCAGGTCACCAGTAAAGGCACGCTCCTGTTGCCTACATTGGCCATGCACACCAGTTATGTAAAGCTTTCACTTTGATTAGAGATTCAGATGTTTTCTTTGCGGCTTCTCGTTTTTTAAAAATGCAAGAGAAGTTGCGCTTTACTCTTTCTACTGAACACTTGTTCGCTTGCCATTTTCAACTTTCATGTTCTCCTTCCTGGTCATTATGAATTTCTTGCTGTGGCTAGAGAAATCACTGTATAAAGTCAGGATTACAGCCGCAACACTATTTCTGCACTTTCACTGGAGTATGAACTGAGATTTGTAGCAGCCCTAGCTGAACTTTCCAGGACAAGTGTTTGTGTAAGGTTGGCCAAAATGTGTAACTTTGTGGGTGGACCTGTTTGTCCCCAGTAAGATGGCCGAGTAATCTGACTGTGTGCTTGTTGCTGTTGTTTGCTGTGGCTTGTTTGCCTGGGGATTTTACTTATTTGTTCAAATATTCCTTGACTACACCAACCAGCCAAACCCAAGGTAGTTTACAGAGAAAACTGTTTTGTAAAAGTGTGTCACGTAATCACATGCAGCAACCCAGATTGTTGGTGGAAGATGCCGTCAAGTTGCAGCCAATTTATGGTGACCTTGTAGGGTTTTCAAGGCAAGAGATGTTCAGAGGTGGTTTGCCATTGCCTGCCTCTGCATAGCAACCCTGGACTTCCTTGGTGGTCTCCCGGTGCTTCCAAGATCTGACGAGATTGGGCTGGCCTGGGCTATCCGGGGCAGGGCAACCCAGGCATGACTTTCTTAATGTAAAATCAAGAAGCTAAACTTAAACAAAGTGGCATGAAACATGGTAGCTTTGAGAGAAACCCAGAAAAAAAATAGGATTGTACCATTAGTTATGTAGAATTTGTGAGTCCTTTGAAGCTGCCTTCTACCAAATCAGACCCTTGGCCCGTCAACGTCAGTATTGTCTGCTCAGACTGACAGCATCTCTCCAGGGTTTCAGGCGGAGGTCTTTCACATCACCTACTGCCTGGTACCTTTTAACTGGAAATGCCAAGGTCTGAACCTGGGACCTTCTCCATGCAAAGCAGAGGCTCTTTCAATGAGCCACAGGCTGTGCTAGTGTGTTCCAGGATTCAGACGTCTCCCTCCAAACTTCTGTGTGGATGTGCTTTTATAAATTGAGGGGGAAACTGGTCCAGGCTCCCTTTTTTAAAAATCTGTTTGGGTTTTCATTCCTGTTTGTCCCACATTCTCCTACTGGGTTACAGGGTTACAAGCGGATGTGCTTTATCACTGTACTTTTTGTTCCCTGGATAAATCATTGCTATATTTTCCTTCTGTAAAGCTACCTGAGAGGCATTTGCCTCTGCATACTTGAGTGTCAGTTTCATCAATACAGCTGTATTTAAAAGATTTATTAGCTGCCTTTCTACTTTGTGGAATTCAAGGCAACTTGCAAAATAAATAAAACTGCAATTAGATATGTGTGTGTGTGTGTGTGTGTGTGACCGACAGAGGTCGATTCAGGGGGGGATCGCGGGGGATCGCAGGTCTCCCGGGCGATGTACGGTGCCTGCCTGGGGCCAGGGAGGGCCTTGGCGGGGCTTCCTCGCACTCCCGCCGGTCTTGCAGGTCCACCGCCGGGCCCCTGATGTCAGGGGGTGTGGCATATGCTAATGAGTTATGCTAATGAGTTCCCCTAGCTCTTTTTCTACGAAACGACCCCTGGTGACCGCAATTTAAAATCTCCAATTAGGACTGCCAAAAAATAAAAAACAAAATTAGTCAAATGCAGTCCTATGATATTGGTATTATTGTGTTATGCTGGTATGGCTCTTTTTCCAGCTGTATGCAAGCCGTCATTTTTGCCACTGCTAAAGGGTTATGAACAGCGATACATCCCAGTGTTCCGTTTTCCAGTCTTCCCCGTTCCAGTTTCCAAGCATTACATTCAAGAGACTTGTAAGCAGCTTCTCATGGTATGGCTGATATCTAAGCTAGGTTGAGTGCAGGGAGACTTTGTCTTCAAATCCCTGCTCAGCCATGAAGCTGAATGCATCACTGGGGTGTGTGTGGGAAGCCTACCCTTGTCTCATCAGTCCACTATGTGAAGTTTGAAGCAGTGATTCAGATTTCAATAAACAACTTAAATATTTAAATAATGTTAGCTAAACTTAAATAATCGAAAAAAGCAAGAGTCCAGTGGCACCTTAAAGACTAACAAAATTTGTGGCAGGGCATCAATGGCCCCAAATTTGGTTAGTCTTTAAGGTGCGACTGGCTGGACTCTTGCTCTTTTCTACTGCTGCAGACAGACGAACACGGCTACCCATCTTGATCTATATTTAAATAAATGTTAGCAACAGAAGGCAGATGCGCCATGTACAAGCCTGAGGCACAGAAAAGTTCTGGGGTCTGGCCATGCCACATATCCCACCTTTAGCCCATTGAACATGACTGATATGCAGCACTGGACGCCATAAGCCTGACAACTCTAGATCAACAGACTATATTTTCATATATGGACTGAAGATTTGTCCACAGACAAATATGGCGTCAAAAAGTTTCCACCCCACATCACTAGTCTGAAGCCTTTGTGCAGCCGAAGGAGCCTTCCTCCAACTTAAGCAGCTCTTTATTTGGAAGGAGAGGCACTTACGTTGGAGGACATCTCTTTGGAGATTGGTTGGATCCCCCACACTATCTTTAATTCTTGCGTGCTGTGTAGGGGTAGGCCAAGGATAATGTACATACCATGTGTACCTCCTTGGTCTTCTTGGAATACAACCATGATTATTAATATTCTAATAATAGATGTTTGATTCACTCTTAGGCTGGGATCCAAAGAACACATCTATGTGTGTATAGTATATGCATGATGAAAAGAGAACATTGGTACTGTTGCAGTGTTGCTAGCTGTGCTGAAAACCAGCAGTTTCCCTATGCTGAAGAGGCTAGTCATCTTTCGAACTGAATTGTGGCTTGCCTCTTTGGTAGTTAGTGTTGCTGCAGGGAACAGTAAGCTTACAGAACATGTGACTGTCTCCCAGGTATGCATGCCCCTTCTTTTGATTCTTTTCAGTACTTTTTTTGTCCTGTGGTTTCCAGCGAACTCCCGCACATCACTGTGGATGCATATTATTGACTTGTCATGGGTTGTGAATCATCACATTCCAGTTTGACAGTGACTGCCACAAGCCTGGACAGTTTTTCTTTGGTTCTAGGTGCCAACCCCCAATTTGAGTAGCCAGACTTATTTTTCACCCGTCAGGGTTTTGTATTTTAATGTCTGTATTTTCTCATCATTGCTACCACCAAACCTAATCCTAAATCGGTGATACTCAGTGGCTCGGGAACCATGTGTGGCTCATTGACATGCCGCTTGTGGTTCTTCTGAGCGCTGTTCCCCAATGTGGCACCCATTCCATATTCCAGGCTAAAAAGCGAGGTCATGCCACCTGTGGCTGTTCTGAGCACAGTTCCCCAGTGTGGCGCTTGCTCCATGTTCCAGGAGGACTGGCAAAGTCACTGTGGTTGCAAGTGGTTCCTACCTTGAAACAGCCGTCGTGGCAGGGACTAGAAGAAAGGTGAGCTGCAAACCTCCCAGAGCTGTAGGGCTCGTGCCATATGTTGCTAAAGGGACCATCCGTTCTGGCAGCCCCTTCTCCCTTCCCTGAAGCTTCGGGACTCTCATTCCAGCAAAGCTGGCTGCAGAGAAAACCGAGTAAAACCGTCACTATGGCATCCACCCGGAGAAAGAGCACTCTGGCCACAGTGGTGGTGGTGGTGGTGGTCTTCTCTTTCACCGTGACCAGCTTGCTCTCCTCTGGGAGCCCTGCCCCTCCTTCTGAGGAGAGAGTGGGAAGGCAGAGAGGAAAGCCCTTCCCCTCCCTCTAGATACACAGGGGGGCAGCTAAAGTTCAGCAGTCGTGGGGAGACACAGGCCTACATGCTCTGACGTTATCTGGTAATTTAAAAAGGTTATATCTTTAATATTAATAATGATGTATTATATAGTTGTGTATCTGTGTGGTTGGTGGGGTGGCACACAAAGGCACATGTGAGTCATGTGGCTCTTTGGTTGATTGAGATTGCAATTCTGGCTCCCCACAAGTCACAGAGTGACTACCACTGTCCGGAACCTTTCAGTTTCCAGTCATTTTAAAGCTATCACAAAAGTACTGCAGTATATATAAATAAATACGTGGTAATCCTGGTTGTCAGCACCACAGAAAAATTTACTCTAATCCTAACCTCCCCAGATTCTCAGAATTTCATCATTGCTTTAAAATAATGTTAGTATTGCTCCTTCCTGACCAATGTTTTGATGCTATTTTTGTCTTTGTAAATGTTTTAATGCTGTTTTTAATTTGTTTCAGTGATTTGGGTTTTTTAAAATTTTAATGGCTTTGAAACGTGATTTTTTTATCATATGTATTTTAAAATGATAGCCTTCTTGGTGGCCCTTGTGAAGGGTATAAAGGTGGGGTGTAAATTTTGTAAATATTAAATAAAAAGCTCAATTTAATGGGAGCCAGCATAGAAGGCAGCTGGTTAAGAAAGGAATTCACCTGCCTCGGCTGAATCACGTGAAATTAACAGATAAGCAAGCAATGGCAAGAAATTCACGTGCATGCATTTTATGACACATAACAAAACATATTCTTCTGATGTGAAATGGGAAACAAGCATTGTGCTTCTATTGAGGATCGCAAAAAGGCACTACAATAAAATCATTGCTGAATGCTCAAAAACATTTTTTAGGTGGCATGGCAGTCTGGTCGTTCGGATTTGTTAAGCCTTAGACTACCACGTGTGCAGATAGTTTCATGAACCAACTCGCATGGCAACAAGGACCAGACAAAATGAAGTGTTTTGATTCCAAGCATTCTAAGCCAAGCGTCATTTTCTCAAGTGCCAGTCTGGGACTAAAAGTCAGTGTTTACTGTTGTAAAGTTGAGTACTGCACAGAGCAGCAGATGCAGCAATTGGCTGGCTGCGGTCTGGGGTCAGTACATGGCAGGCGTTCTGTGTGTTTTCTCTGCCCAGTTGCTTGTGTGTCAAGACCCTGGCAGCTTGTCACCATTTTAAATGCCGTTGGCTACATCTGCAGTAAGTCAGAGCAATTCAGTGCGGAGAAAGCCATTTTTTCGGCTCCCGTTGTTTGGAATGCGAACCTTGCTGAATAGAATGAGCCCTAGTTATGGCACCTCGACCTTCTTGGAGGGATGTTGGGGTTATTATTTTTTTTCTTCATGGAATGAAACCCAATGTCTTGCCTTTAGCTGGAGAAATGTTGCAGATGAAGGTTGGAAATGCAAAGCGTGTGGAATCTGAGATCCTTGGAATCCTTCCGTCTTTCAGGGGAGGGTTTTTTAACTCAGCGGTACTTCTCATGCTTTAACTCCAGAAGACCCATGCTGTGTTTCTGGCAAAAAAGTAGTAGTAGTAGTAGTAGTAGTAGTAGGCTGGAGAAAATCTTGGCCTGAGACTCTGGAGGAGCTGCTGCCACTCACAGTAAACCATACCGGGCTAGGCTGCTGAGAGCTAATGTGGGGTAGTGGTCAGAGCGCCAGACTAGGATCTGGGCGATGCAGGATCGAATCCCCACTCTACCCTGAAAGCTTGCTGGGTGATCTTGGACCAGTGTTACTAATGATCTCGGGCCAGTCTCATACACTCTGACTGACCTACTTCATAGGGTTATCGTTGGGAGTATCCAATGGAAGGGAGGAAGTAAGTTGCTCTGGGTGACTGGGTCCCCAGGGTATAAAGTAAATAAACATGCAAACCAATTGGTCTGACTCAAGTTAAGGCCACCTCGCATGTTCAGATGCATCTAGCCCATCATGCAAGCAATACCTAGCGACTTGGTTCTGGGAAATTCACAAGGAGTGCATGAAGTCATCAGCCAGCCCAGGTGTTTGCCCTGACGTTGGACTGTTTGGGGGTATACTGCCAGCAGACATGGAAGTTTCTTTGAGCTGTCCCAGTGCTGAAAACCTCTCCTCCATGAATCTGATAAATCTTTCTTAAAAAGCCATCATTCCGCCTCATCTGGTGGCAGTGAATTCTATCTGTTAATTACACTTGGTACAGATCCAATAGAGCAGGGGTCCTCAACCTTTTTGAGCCTGTGGGCCCCTTTGGAATCCTGACACAGCGTGGTAGGCACAGGCACATAATGCCCGGTGCAGGAGGTGAAGCCAGCCACACAACGGCTGCCACGGCTGACCTTCAGTCACATAGTGAAGATCCTTGTGCTGTGGCGACAGTTGCTGCCAAAGCAACGTTTTTAAAAATCTGCCAATCAAATCTCCAGTGGCCACTCAGAAGCCTTGCTGGATAAAATTCCCCATCTGGCTCCCCCCACTTTCTAAAAACATTCGGTGGCTACCAGGAAAGCTGTTGGCGGGCGTGCTGTGGTGCCCACAGGCACCAATGTTGGGGACCTTTGCCATAAAGCATGACGTTTATAAATGATGCAGTAAATGGGTGTCATGTGATGTATTTCCATTGGTCTCTCCTGAATGTCCTGTGGGTCAGGTTCATGGAGAGACACTTGGGAGGGAGGGAGGGAGGGAGGGTGGAGAAAGTCTCCCTCGCTCTCCTCCGTTGATGATATTATGACCATTTGTTTGCCTTTTGGTGTTCTCATTGTTGCAGTCGCTGGAGAAATGCTTTTTTTCTCCGGATGCTGACGTGAGGTGTTTTGTGCTTGGCAGCTGCTTAGATTTGGGAGCTGGGTGTGATTGGCACCTGCATTTTCCAGCACACGTTAGGTCCCTGGGTTTCCCATGCACTCTGGCAAACACAGTGAGACACAAAATAGACGTTGACCTCCCAGTGACTGGTTTACCTTGACATTTTCTCCCTTCTCTCTCCGAAAATGAGCCCTGCAAGCCGGCGTGTTTATGTATACGCCCTTAAAGGCTCTTGCTGTAGGTGGTTGCAGGCTGTGCGTTCCTTCTATGCAGACAAGAACTCCTGAGGGGAATTGCGTGAGGCACATTTAGTCTCATGGTAACTGGCTGTGGGGAATGGGGGAGGGAGGGGAAGAGGAGCTGAATAAAACATTACCTTGGCATCGCTAGCCGAGGGCACGCTGAACAGAAGAGATGAGGCACCGGCGTTTGTTTTGTCTCTGGCGTCGGCTTTGGGAAAATCCCAGCACCTGGGTGCCTAAACATTTGATCCTAGTGGCTGGCGGTTTGAAAACACTGAACATTTTAGCCCTGCTCTTATGAGCGGAGTGCCTGATAATTCTGCACTGGACACTTTTCCTGATGTTGTGTGAAAGGAAATAAAATTCTGTACTCAGTGCAAAGTGTTTGCATGCCTGTTTTAGGAATTGTGGGGGGGGGGTTTAGCGTGTCATAACGGCAATCTGTGTTACGCTAATTAAAGCCATATTTTAGCCTAAATCCAGTGTCAGAGGGTTATTTTCCTCAGTTCCCTTCCAGAATTTGAAGGATATTTGAGAAGGAACACTAGGATGCCGAGCTGAAAGATGTACATAAGCGGAGGGAATATATGGGGGAAAGATAGCTGTTTCACAGTTCCCACACTTCATAGACATCCAGTGCTGAAGCACAAGGACAGTGCAGCAGTGTTATCCATCCTGTAGAACCCCCTGTGCAAAGTGTGCTTAGGCACTGAAAGAGGGTTGCAGGTATGCAAAGTACCCTCCCCAGCCAGTGAGCCACTGAAACAGCCCTGATCGCCCGTGGTGGCACAATCCAGTGCTGCATGGCATAGCCGCAAAACATGAATAAATATTATATGCGGATTTTTATTTAAAATATGCCAATTTGCTTTATTATTAATATTAAACGAGACTGCCAAAAATAAAAACGAAAGGGATAAAAACAGATATTGATAATGATATTTATTTGTTTGCTAATGATATTTATTTGTCTAAGAGAGAGAGAAAAAGAGATAGGTGGAAAGAAAGAATGAAAGAGGTGGAAAGAGAGAGAGCGAGAAACAAAGCAAATAGACGAGAGGGAGGGAGAAAAAGTATTTCTCCCCTTTGCTTCCCCAGCTGCCCTGCCAGGAGCCGCACAATATGTGTGAAAAAGCTGCATGTGGCTCCTGAGCCACAGTTTGGCCACCCCTGGCATAGTGTGTTAGAGCAGGGCTCCCCAACACGGTGCCCAGGAAGTGTTTTTAGAAAGTGGGTGGGGCCAGGGAGGGCTTTTTGCCCAACAAGGGCTCTGACTGGCCATTGGAGACTTGATTGCTGTGCAGATTTTTAAAAACTTCAAACGGATCTTCACTGTATGACTAAAGGTAAGCTATAGTAGCCATTTTGTGACTGGCTTCGCCTCCTGTAGCAGCCATTTCATGGCTGTGCCTGCCATACCATGTTAGAATTCCAAAGGTGCCCGAAGGCTGGAAAAGATTGCGGACCCCTGAGTTGGCGTGTTGGACTAGGATCCCAGAGACCCAGGTCTGAATCCCTACCCTGCCATGGTCACCTTGGGCCAGTCACCTGCTCTTGGCCTCACCTGCCACACAGGGGTGTGGTGGGGGTAAAATAGAGAGTATGAGAACAAAATGAGCTGATTTGGGTCCCCCTTGGGGAGGAAGGCAGGGTATAAACGGACCAGATAAATACATAAAAAATGTTGCTTTATACCATTATTACTGTTCTTCACTAATTAGGCACTGTACATAAGTGCGGACAGGTGCTGCTTACTGTGGACAGCCTGGGTCTCATGTCTGAACTAGATGCAGTGGCAGAAGACTGGTTTGTTTGGTGCCTCCAGTCTCGTCGAAAGCAGAGCATGCCTTAGCATCCAACAAAAAAATAAATAAATTATTTTCTCAGAAAAAAGGTGGGATACAAAAAGGAAGAAGGGGTGAGGGAAAATATAAATTCATCAGGTTTGTCAAATAATATGAGTACAACAAGTAAAAACAGATATATTACCAAGTATATTACGTATTTCAAATATAAAAGCAGACATTAAAACATCAATATTACAGAATTACAGATTCTCTCTTTAAAGAATAAAATAAGAATTTTCCTAAGGTCAGCAATAATCTATTAATGATAAAAGAAATTGCATCTTTAACAATTGAACAAACTTATATGCTAAAATTGAATCACTGTAAAATCCTTATTATCTAAATCTAAATTTTATTCTTACTAATTCTGTAATTACTGGTGGAATACAGAATCAAGTATTGGAACTATAATCAATAATCAATACCTTCATCACCTTTAATATGATATTCAGGTTATTCCAGAATTTAAAAAAATGAAAATTAATGATTTCCATAGTATGTGTACTAACTAAGCTTGCCATTTCTGTAGAAATTCTTTCAGTGGTCTTTTGTTTATATGGTTGGTTAGTTTTGCCAATGTTGCATACTCAGCTAGTTTTTCTTTCCAGATCTCCAATGTAGGGCAGTCTTCTGTCTTCCAGATCTCCAATGTAGGACAGTCTTCTGTCTTCCAGATCTCTAATGTAGGACAGTCTTCTGTCTTCCATTTCATTGCAAATAGTACTCTGGCTGCTGTCAGGTGTCCAACTTTTACAGCCAAATGGGCACCCAGTCCAGGTGAGCAGAACCCTTAGACCAGGGGTGGCCAAATTTGCTTAATGTAAGAGCCACATAGAATAAACATCAGATGTTTCAGAGCCGCAAGACATGAACAAATATTACACACGCTTTTATTGAAACATATGCAAATTTGCTTTTTATTAACATTTACTGCCAAAAATAAAAACAAAAGGAGTAAAAACCGATAATTGATAATGATATTAATTTATCCAATGATATTTGTAGGCTGGGGGGGTGTTTGAGAATGCATTTAAAGTTAAAGTTGCTTTCTTTCACTGGTCCCCCCCCCCACCTCAAGCCTCCCCAGGGAGGGGAACACTGGCTGGGGAAGGGAAGACCGGTCAGGGAGGCATACTTCCCCTTTGCTTCCCCAGCCACCTTGCCGGGAGCCACACAAGATGTGTGAAAGAGCCGCATGTGGCTCCTGAGCCACAGTTTGGCCATCCCTGCCTTAGACTCATTCCAGGTTTTCCTGTAGCCTCCGCAAGTGCTTTTTTCTCTCTGCAAAGCTCACTGCCGTTATAGAAGCTCCACTGAGGTGAAAAACACGTGGGAGGTCAGCATCAGGGGGAGAGTTTAGCACTCCCTACCCCTGTATCATAGATCCCTGACCAGTGTTCCCTCTAAGCTGAGTTAGTGTGAGCTAGCTCACAGTTTTTTAGCCTCCGGCTCACAGATTTTTCTCTTAGCTCAGGAAGGAGGGCTCCAGAGCAGACTGATTCATGCAGCAGCCAAATTGCTTGCTCACCACTTTAATGCCAGCAGCTCACAAAGTAGAATTTTTGCTCACAAGACTCCACAGCTTAGAGGGAACACCCCTGCTTTATATACGATTTAAATAAATGGGCCTGCCCTGTTGTATTTTGCTTGGCCTGTGCAAACATCTGATGAGGCTGTAAGCCTGTGTAATCTCTGCCCCTAAAATGCAGGTGGGGGTCTTCTGTGGTGGATTGTCTTCCATAGAGAAGAAGACGCATGTCCTCTTCGCCTAAATACTTGGATTGCACTTTCCCCCTCTTGCGGCTGAATGAACTCCCCCACCAATGCGTATTTGAGAATCCTGTCTGGATTTTGGTGGTTCGTGTATTGCCCCCTTTGCCTGTGTGAGCATAAAATGGCACAGTTGCGTCACATAGTCACCCTTGTGCCAGCGCCACAGCTGCTGATCCATAGTCTTTGGGTGAGGTGGTCTGTTGGATTTTAACTGGGGAGTATTACAGCTTTTAGCAGCCCTAATAGTCCATACTAGCCCGATCTTGTCAGAGCTCAGAAGCTAAGCAGGGTCAGTACTTGGATGGGAGACCACGTAGGAAAACCGGGGCCGCTAAGCAGAGGAAGGCAATGGCAAACCACCTCTTGCTTTGAAATTCCCATGGGGTGGAACTTCAGAGGGTTCCCATGAGTTAGTTGTGACTAGAGTTGCCAGGTCCCTTTCACCCACTGGCAGGGGGATGGGGGAGACGTTCTGGGAATGGGAAGTAACATCCCCCCCACCCCCCCCCCCCCACCCCGAAACAGTGAAGTCACACGTGACATGCCTGCATCACCCAGAAGTGACATCGGTGATGCCAGGGGCAATGCTCTGGATTTTGGTTAAAACTCTATGGTAAAATTGGCATCAAACCATAGAGTTTTGCCTGAAACCCAGAGTGTCACTGACGTGCCAATGTCACTTCTGGGTGATGTAGGCACGTCACATGTGACATTGCTATGGGGGGGGATTCCCTTCTGCCAGCCAACTGGCCAGCGGCAGACAGGAGCCCACAAAGTTGGGGACTCTCCCCACAAGCAAATGGGCAACCCTAGCTGTGACTCGACAGCACACTTTACCTTTTATTACTGGTTTAGCTTGTCAATACCTATATGAAAGAAACTGAATTCTCTGCTTAAAACTTTCCGGCTCAAGACCATCTGGGAAAGATTGAAGGTCCAAGAAGATGGGGACGGCAAAGGATGAGATGGTTAGACAGTGTCATCGATGCAACGAACATGAAATTGAGCCAACTTCAGAGGACGGCAGAAAACAGAAGGGCCTGGCGAGATCTTGTCCATGGGGTCGCGAAGAGTCAGACTCGACTGTGCGACTGAACAACAACAACAAGACCATCTGCATTGGAAAACTGCTGTTTGAGGCCGAGAGAGAAACACGGCACTTTCTTTTGCTGTGGATTTAGAGTCTGTTTGCCATTAGATATGGCTGGATAAAAAATGGGGAGCAAATGAAACCCCCTGTTGAATAGGAGATAGCATGAAGATCTCATCATGTAAATTATTCACTCAACTCAGTGAAAGTAGGTCAGGGCTTGGGGAGGAGGTACGTCAGAAGTTTCTCTCTTTGTGTGGCAGGAATCAGTGCTGAATAACCATACAGGGAAAGACAGGCTGGAAGACAGGCTGGAAAAGCAGTAACTTTTTTTGGGAACAGAGTGGCGACAGTGATTGAGAAGTGAGAAGACATTTTGACACTCTACTTTTGAGACCTTGCTAAGCCCACTCGTTACTTTGGTAAAGCAAAAGCTACAAAAAATTTCAGCTAGTTGGGAACATCTAGCCAATGACATTTTGATGATTAAACTTAGCTTGGTAAATGGGTGCAGAAAGCGGATAAAAAATGGGGAGCAAATGAAACCCCCTGTTGAATAGGAGATAGCATGAAGATCTCATCATGTAAATTATTCACTCAACTCAGTGAAAGTAGGTCAGGGCTTGGGGAGGAGGTACGTCAGAAGTTTCTCTCTTTGTGTGGCAGGAATCAGTGCTGAATAACCATACAGGGAAAGACAGGCTGGAAGACAGGCTGGAAAAGCAGTAACTTTTTTTGGGAACAGAGTGGCGACAGTGATTGAGAAGTGAGAAGACATTTTGACACTCTACTTTTGAGACCTTGCTAAGCCCACTCGTTACTTTGGTAAAGCAAAAGCTACAAAAAACTTCAGCTAGTTGGGAACATCTAGCAAGTGACATTTTGATGATTAAACTAGCTGGGTAAATAGGTGCAGAAAGCTCATCATTCTGTTTAATTAGGGTTGCCAATCTCTAGGTGGTGGCTGGAGTTCTCCTGTTATTACAACTGATCTCCAGACGACAGAGATCCATTTCCCTGGAGAAAATGGCCACTCTGGAAGGTGAACTCTATGGCATTATGCCCCATTGAAGTCCCTCCCCTCCCCAAACCCCGCCTTCCTCAAACTCCACCCCCCAAATCTCCAGGTATTTCCCAACCCAGAGCTGGCAATTGTATGTTTAGCCCGCTTGCACTATTATATTTGTCTGCCCCCTTCCTGTCTTTTCTCTGCATTTACCCATAGTCCTCAATTCCCAACCCTGTGGGCTTTCTAGTCTGCTGTTCTACCTACCTTCTGATTCATTATTATTTTCTTCACAGTGCCATCTGCGCCCATGCAGTAGAAGACCAGGGCACCTTAAAGCTCAACAGATGCCCCTGGACTTCAGTTTTGTTTTGCTACAGTAGACTAATGCAGCTGCCCCTGTGGAAATATCCACTCACGTGACATTTTAGAACACAAGCAGTTCATTTTTAGTTTTAGAAAAATGTATCGCCTGCATTTCTGCTCAAATGAGTGCTCAAAGCACCGTAAAGATTTAAACGCAGCAATTAAAATGTCAAAAACTAGTATTAAAACTGTACTCCAAATTAAAGAACCCAGGGAGCTTGAATGCACAGGAAAGCTGCCTTCTACTGAATCAGACCATTAGTCCATCACAGTCAGTATTGTCTACTCAGACCAGCAGCAACTCTCCAGGATTCCAGGGAGAGGTTTTCATGTAGCCTACTGCCTAGTCCTTTCAACTGGAGATGCTGGGGTTTGAATCTGGACTTTCTGCCTGCCAAGCAGATGCTCTGCCACTGAGCCATGGATCCTCCCCTTAAAAACTAGCCCTTGATATGATAAAGGTCAACAGGTACCACAGAACTACAGTCCCTCCAGAACACACATGAAGCTGCCTTCTGCTGAATCAGACCCTTGGCCCATCAAGTTCAGTATTGTCTACTCAGACTGGAAGCTGGTCTCCGAGATCTCAGGCGGAGGTCTTTTGCATCACCTACTACCTGGGCGTTTTAACTGGAAATGCCGGGGATTGAACCTAGTACGTCCTGCATGCAAAGCAGATGCACTTCCACTGAGCCCCAGCCCCCTCCTCTGTAGTCTAAGTGATGGTAATGGCAAGACGAGATGAGAGGTGGGCGGGCAGACAGAATAAGCCACATGGTTACTGATTATTATGAAATTCCCCCCCGTTGTTGGTTAAAGTTAGTTTTCTCTGTTAGATGGTTAGTCATGTTTGCATCTCTTGGCTGGGCACGGATTTATTCATTTATTTCATTTATACCCTGCCTTACTTCCCGACGGGCATCCAAAGCGGGCGATAGTTGTCCTCTCTCCCATGCCATCTCCACATTCCTGTGAGATAGGTTAAGCTGAGCATGTGTGACTGGCCGAAGGTCAACCAGCAAGCTTCCATGGCAGAGTGGGGATTTGGAGCTGGCTCTCCCAGATCCCAGCTCTATACGAACACTACACCACTGCTTTTCTGGTTCTGTCACCATAAGGGCTAGAAACAGGAGTGTAATGGAACAGAGTGTGATTGCTGAGTTGCCAAGTTCCAGATAGCCTATAGGTTTATACTCTTTCTAGATAGGCAGCCCATTGCTTTCTAGCCTGCCTTCCAATTGAAGCTAGGAGGTGTTTTTTAAAAAGATGATAGAGACCAGGGCTATTTTGGGGCAGGAACGCACAGGAACGGAGTTCCGGCTGGCTTCCAAGTTGGCCACACCCAGCAGGAACGCATTAGCATAATAGGCCACACCCAACCGCAGAAACTCATTAGGATTGGCTACACTAGGGGTGTGTGGCCTAACGCGCAAAGGAGTTCCTGCTACAAAAAAGCCCTGGGCTTGGACAACAAAGAAGCTAATCAGAATAAGAAGCAAAAGGTGGGTGTGGCTGGATGACCACACTTCTGGTAACATGGGGGTGTGGCCTAATATGCCAATTAGCTTTTTTTGGTGCGGCCTAACATACTAATGAGTTTCTGCTGTTGGGTGTGGCCTATTATGGTAATGAGTTCCTGCTGGGCTTTTTCTACAAAAAAAGCCCTGATAGAGACAATACACACACACACACACATAGTAGTACTTGTTCAGGAAGGCCAAGCCTGCTACTTCAGGTGATTTTTGTTTGCCTTCTTGTTGTGATGCAGATTGTGCAAACAGTGATCTCCTGAATCATGTAGGAAATACAGAGACCCAGCAAGGACACCAGTGAGCCTCCTTGAGTTTGTCCTTGCTTTCTTCGGAACAACAGGCTTTTGAGATCAATGGGCATAAAAGGATGTTAGCTCTGCATAGGATTGCACTGTAATGCCAGATTGGTGTGAACCTGCCCTTCATTATAT
>NW_015172618.1:260150-288892 GCF_001447785.1 Gekko japonicus | reverse complement strand
GCTGCTGCCTTCTTCTACCTGTTTTGTTATGAGATTGATACACGGTGGTTGGTAGGAACTGGCGGGATGTCCGTGCCTCCCCTTCTGGGCATGCTCACTGGGGCTCCTGGGCATGCCCAGTTGGGCCAGGCACGAAAATCCTTTTAAGAGAGCTTGCTACGGCACCGGCAGATCCAGCGCAGGCGCACTAGATCCCATTGGTGTGAATGCACAGATGACCACTCGAAGATCACCAGTTACTGGTAAGCAACCTGTTTTTGTCACCCCTTGCCATGGATTCCAGTGCAATAAAGTCTCTGCCATCCCACAACTGTGTGTCTGCTGCTTGGTTTCTGCTACATGACAGGAGTTTTTTGTAGTGGCTAAGAGTCTAATCTGGAGAACCCGCTTTGATTTCCCACTCCTCCACTTGCAACTACTGGGTGACCTTGGGTCAGTCACAGTTCTCTCAGAGCTCCCTCAGCCCCACCTACCTCACAGGGAGTCTGTTGTGGGGAGAGGAAGGGAAGGAAATTGTAAGTCGCTCTGAGACTCCAAGTGAAGGGTGAGGTATAAATCCATCTCTTCCTCTCCTCTTTCCCCTTGCCCTCTGCCCTACTCTCTCTCCACCCCAACTGCCACTCCCCCTGCAGGGTTCCCAAGGACATGTCTCAGAGGAAGGGCTGTCAGCTGCTATGGGTGGCTGGGGAGGGTTGCCAGGTCCCTTTGGTTGTGGTCATCCGCCATGCATAGCAGGGAGCCAGCCGCACAGACAGGTTCCCTCACTCACCAAAGCCCATATGTTGTAAGAGGATTTTTATATAATTAATTTGTAATTTATCAAACACTTTTTCTGCACCGATAGATAGAATGGTGGTCTCTAAATGATTAATATTATAATGATTGATGATGTTTAATGTTTTTCTGATATTATTGGTTATGTTTCTATGAAGCATGAAGCCAGTTTGATCTAGATGGATATCATTAATGATAAATTCATTTAAACACTTAGACAAAATGGATGTAAAAATCTTGGCATCCTGATTCAGTAGGGAAATAGGATGATATGACTCAGGGCAGGTATGATCTTTGCCTTTTTTTGGTATAACTATTATTGAAGCCTCATACCAAGTCTGAGGAACATGGTTGCAAGTATCAGTAAGTGGATCTGCAAGTATGTAGATAAATTTTTTATAGTATTCCGCTGAAAAACCATCCCTTCCTGGAGCTGTATTGTTCTTTAATTTTTTAATAATATTCATCACCTCTTGTTTAGATATAGGATTTTCCAATATATCTCTATGTTCTGGTTGTAGAATATTCCTTGATAAAATTTCCTCGAGGGTGTAAAACATACTAAAATAGTTTACAAATATATTTAATATTTCCTTCGAATTTGAAGTAAAATTGCTGTGTTGGTTTTTAAGGAGGTTAATGAATCCCAATGTAGTTTTCTTTTGAACCTTCCAGGCCAATAGTTTAGTCATTTTAGAATTTTTAGTCAGTATTTCTTTTTGAGGTATAGTAAATTCTTCTGAACTTTAGAGGACTCGAAAGATTCTAATTTCTTCCTTTCAGCTAGTAACTGTGTGTAAATTTTCGTACTGCAGAATTTTTTATGTTTCTGTTCTAACTCATTGATTTTAGTCAAAATTTCAGACTTATATTGATCTCTTTTCTCTTTGTAGTGAAAAGCTATGGATATGAATTTACCCCTAATCATGGTGTCCCAAACAACACTTTGGTCAACACCACAGTTAAAATTGTACTCAAAATAACTTTGACTCTCAGATTCTAGTTCAGTATAGAAGGCACGATCCAATAAAAGAGAACTATTAAGAACCCAATTAAAGTTTTGGTTGTCTTTTTCCAAGAAGTTACAACCTATCCAAGCATGGCCAGACCAGAGTTTATTATCAATATAGGAAGAATGAATCTGGTTAAATAAACCTTTGGAAACTAAAATATAATCAATTCGGACACGAATTTTATGTCTAGCAGAAAAATAGCTGTAATCCCTTTAAAAGTTATGTTGTAATTGCTAAACTTCACAGAGATTTAATTTGTTTTTGTTTTTTAAATTTTTTATTGGTTTCCAAACAAACAAACAAACAAAGATAGATAGATAGATTGGTTAAAGCAACAGAACAATTCAGCATACCAAAAATTACCAGTCAAATTTTCACAAATCTTATCTGGCCATAAATTTATATATATTTTCCTTAATACTTAGGACATATCATTCCCAACTTCTCATACAAGATCTTCTTATTTGTAACATGATTGTTTATCAATTTCCATTAACTCAGGTTATCTAAGTCGCCTCCTAGACAATCTTTACCCAGCATTAACTCAGCAAAAGCTTAATTCAGCCTAAACATTATTTTTATCATCCCAGGCATGACCATAAATACTGCCAATATCCTTTTAATATGCACGTAATTTGAAAGCTGCCATAGAAAGATAAAGTAGAAATAAAACTAAATAAAAAAACCAAAAAAAAAACCACAGAACAATTTTGGCCAAGAATACTTTAACCTTCTAATAAATAGTGCTCATAACACAAATATCCCATATTTTAGAAGATTATGACCTCGCATTTACATTTCTATTTTTTAGGACCTGATAGCTTAAATATTTATCTAACAAAACAAAATTATAAATACATTACTTCATTCCCTCTTCCAGTAATCATCAACTTTAGCTCATGAGTAATTTACAGAAATAAACCGACCAATAAGCAAATAAGTACATGCAGCATTTGAATATATAAGCAATTAGAATACAGAGAAAGTGTTTGCCCAAAATCACTTTAGCTGACCACATACATAAACAAAACCTCTTTACCAAAGATTTCCCTTTCAGAACCTAAGACATTGAGCATTACCTATTTTGAATACATAGAAGCAGTTACCTGCTACACCATACATACTGCCATGTGGTTTTCTGCAGAGTGTTTACCCAGAATCATTTTAACCATTCAAAAGGATAATCAGAACAGCTTGCCAAACATTTCCAATTCCACCATCTGAGATATTTTAAACCAAAATAGAATTCCTCTACCACATAATACATGCAGCTGTGTTGTTTTCTGAAACAATTTCTTTCTGATGACTGTGCCTAGATGTTTTAGTCCTTTGTACTCACCATCTCTCATTTTAGGGTTCTGCTTCTTCTGTTTTATCAGCTCTATCAGCAGCATTTTATTTTCCTTATTATTCTCCTTTGAGAGACACCTCGCTTTCTTTCTAGCAAACTTCTTCACTTTTCGGTGAGTTTTAGCTCGCTTCTTCCTTTTTATGTGAGCTACAAACTGCAGTTGCTTTATGAAATCCTTTGCTTCTTTTTCTTTCCTGGAAACATTCCTTTTTTCTTTCGCCGGTGTGGAAGATAAGTCCCTTATCTCTTTCTGTTGCTTGTCGCCTTTCTCGGAGCTCTTAACAGTTCGCTATGGGGGCATTGGTTCCTCCTCGCTTTCCTCGCTTGCAGCATCCGAGTCAGCATTTTGAAACTTCTTGCAGGCTTTTTCTGCAAAAAAAGCCTTGGTCCTTTGTACTCACCATCTCTCATTTTAGGGTTCTGCTTCGTCTGTTTTATCAGCTCTATCAGCAGCATTTTGTTTTCCTCATTATTCTCCTTTAAGAGGCACCTCACTTTCCTTTTGGCAAACTTTTTCACTTTTCAGTGAGTTTTAGCTTGCTTCTTCATTTTTATGTGAACTACAAACTGCAATTGCTTTATGAAAACCTTTGCTTTTTTCCTTCCTGGAAATAATCCTTTTTTCTTTCGTCGGTGTGGGGGATAAATCTCTTATCTCTTTCTGTTGTTTGTCGTCTTTCTCGGAGCTCTTAACAGTTCGCTGTAGGGGCGTTGGTTCCTCTTCGCATTCCTCGCTTGCAGCATCCAAGTCAGCATTTTGAAACTTCTTGCAGATATTTTTGCACGCTTCCTCTGCTGCCTTCCTAATCTCGTTGATTAAGTATTCTTTAAACTGTTCCAAAGATAAGTAAACAAATTCCGTGTTTTTTAATCCAACAATGCAATTTCACTTGCTGGAGTATCTTCAGTCTCCCCTCTCGCCGCCATTTCAAAGCCTTTTACTCCACTCCTTTTCGCAGCCGTGTATACATTCTCGTAATGGAGATATCTTTAAAGGATCTTTTTAATGGAGGTCTTAATCAGTGAGGAAACACGTGCATACCAAAATTCTCTGTTGCCTTCGTTGCTTCTTAAACTTGAAATCACAACTAAAAAGGGAAGGTCGTGGCTTGTTAAAACATGTTCACCAAGTTTGCTCCTCGTCCTACTCTTGCATTGGGACAGAATGGTCTCCCCCCCGCTAACCACCGTTGCGGGGGGGGGGCGAGTGAGTCCTCTGCGCCCATCCTCCCTGCAAGAGATCTGGGTGAAGCCCAACTCAAAGCCAAGGCATGGGGGGGTCTCCAAAAGAGACAAGAAAAGTAGGGTGGCTCGGGAGTGATCCGAGACTCACCCTCAGCATCACGCCATTTTCCTGGAACCTCCTTCAAATTTGTTGAATATAGGGTCTAAGCCAGATTTTTTTTCCACGAGGTATAATTTGGGTATTTTTTCTTAGGATGAGATCTATCTAAAATCAAATCTCTGACATAATTAAAATCTCCACCTATCAACACTTCACTTTCACTAAATGACACAAGTTTTGATATAGTCTTGGTGATTAATTGCAATTGGTTCATATTAGGCACACACACATATATAGAGGCTAGGGCCAATCCAATATTGTTAGCTAAAGCTTTTATGAAAAGAAACTGACCCCTCAGGTCAACCATACTCCCTATAAATTGGAAAGATATATTTTTTGAAATAGTATTACAACCCCTCTAGACTTGGTATTGGTTCGCAAACTGTTTTGAATTAAGGACATAAGGCATCTGTGACAAACCCCTTTATTTTTCAAACCACTTATTGTCTCTGGGGCTTTTTATGAACACTGCCTTTTTATAAGATGAAGTTTACTGTTTAACTTTGTCAGATACTGTCCGTCACTGAGGCACATGCAACTTGGAACAGTAAAACCAACTGAAGAATTTATTTACAAAGACAGTCAGGAAATATATTTACAAGGGAAAACTTTGATGCTTGTGGATACGTAGTTGCAGATGGTATATTTCAGCTTTAGGTTAGTTCCTTTATTATCAGTCACTTCAGAAGACACAGTACAAATCACTCTCTCTCTCCAAACTCAACCCTTATGCTGTTTTAGACAGCCAGTTTTTGTGTGGGTTTCTTAGGTACTCTCCAGCTTCACAGAGAAATACCTCTGCTGTTGTTGTTCAGTCGCACAGTCTGTACCTTAGTTTGATTTTTGGACATCAACTAATCCAATCAACATTTCTGGCACACACTAAACCCCTAAACCAGGCTCTTTCTCCGGCAGGGTATAATTTCTAAGTGAGAGGAATGTGAATCTCTTGTGTAACAACGAGGAGCTTATTTTCCTTTTTAAAGACTCCTTAGTTTTCACTATGGTTTTCATGCTTGGCTTTTCTCAGATGCCCTTAATATTGGACTCCGTAGAGAAATCTCAGTTGCTCCAACAAGACTTCTCAGTCCCCTGGCTCAGTACCAACTCACTACAAACCAACTGACAGTTTCAACTGCCAAACTCCAACTTTCAAGAGTTTGTTTGTTTTTTATTTAGAACTCCCCCTTGAGTTCTGCATCAGGCTTACATCACCACTGCTAGTCATGTGACTTGCAGGTGTCTTTGCTTGCAGGCTGATCTCAAGCCTGGAATCCGTCACAGCATCTTTATTTTGAGGTGTGTTTCCTGTAAAAACAAAATGTTGAGGCGTTCTTTCCAAGGGATCCTGTAACCGTCTTTAATTTTAGTATTATTTAGCCCATGATAATGAATAGAAATTGTCTTAAATGTGTTATTTATTATGTGAATGTGTTATTTATTATTAGACCTAATGGTAACAAAATGCACCTTTGCCTGCAATAGACAGTATGCACTATAAGCTGTGATCACACTAGAAATATTTGGACTTCACGTCTCAAAGATAAAATTAAAGACAGGAGTATTTACCCTGAAGATCAATTTAGCTGTTTTGGACTGAAGAAAGAACACAGGTTTTAACAAATCCTCTCCCCCAACAAACCCGAACAACATCATTGAACAGCAAAAAGAAAAAGAACTGCTCCAAAAATCAACAGATAATAAAACTTTCCCTCTTAAGTGAGGTAATATCCCAGAGCCTGGAGAACAGAATCCAGCCAGTCTAGCAGGGTGAAAACACTGCCCACTATCTAGGGATCCCTCGATAAATGTGAGACTAAAGAAAAGAAGTCCCCCTCACAAGTCTCAGTGATAAGATAAACTGACAATTATACAAATAAACTTGACAAACTGAGAACAGATAAACTTTACAAACTGAGAGAAAAGAAAGAATAAAAGGCTTAGAAGGATTTATCAAGACCCCATTTCAATGTAAGGCAAAAGAATCATGGAGATTTTTAACAGGTGTCTTGCTCCATCTTTAAGGGACAAAATGCTTCTTTGGCAGACCTCTGGCATTTTTCTCATCCAGCTTGGCAGGCAGTTTCAAACCCAAAGCTTTTAGAAGAATTTTGTCGGAATCTAGGTCGGTTACCTGTAACTGAGATCCATTATGAGCAACCAATAGTTTGATGGGAAATCCCCACGTATATCGAATATTTACCTCCTTTAAAACCACAGTAATTGGTTTCAAATCTTTTCTTTGGAGGATCTCTGTAGGAAGGTCCTGAAACACAGAGTGTATATCTTTATAAGGAAGTGACCCCTTGGTGCATGCTTCTTGCAATTTTTTTTGTTTGGATCGATGATGCATTAATTTTGCAATCATATCCCTTGGGTATTTAGAGTACAGGAAAGGAGGAGAGCCAGATCTATAAGCATATTCGAGAGATGGTGCAACTCCTTCCTCTAGTTCCAAGATAGCAAGATCGCCATTACCTTCTTCTATTTCATCGAATCCACGGAACCGGAAGTTTTTTGGTTTAACTTTGAGTTGCAAATTGGTTAGTTTTTCAGGCATGTGTTCTTCATTTGATTGCAATTGTTTAACCTCCTCCTGTAGAGTTAAACTTAGTTCCATAGCTGTTTCAGCCACTTGGGTTGTTTCCTTCAAAGCCTACTTAATCTCTTTTAATTGTGTTGAAATTGGTGCAATCAAGTTTGTAAGTGAGTCAGTGATATGTGATTCCATCTTGACTAAATTCTGTTTCCTCAGAGGTATGTTGTTGTCATCAGCATCTTGTCATCTTTTGAGAAATTTCCCCAGTTCAGGGCCCATTGCATTTGATAAGTCGCTGAGTGGAAAATTGTTTTAAATAAGACTGGACAGAAGGGGAAATGGTCCTGGAGGTCTTTGTTTTTGTTCCTGAGGACTTTCCCATCTTGAAGATTGAAATGTGGCCAGTTATAGGAATATTAAGAGGCTCGCAGGGAGGGTAAAGTTGGGATTCCCAGACTATGCGGCCGCCATCTTAACATACTTTCTTAAGTTGGAAGGAACTCAACTCCTTCCCTTGGGCCTGTGTCTCTGGAGGATGGAGGTTTTGCACCTAAATTGTAGCTCTAAAAGTTTACAAAGTCATTGCTCTATACAGTGGCAAAGTCTATCAGGGCAAATGCACAGATGACCACTCAAAGAACGTGTTTTTTCCTGATCAGTAAGTTTTTTCTATATGAAAATTCAGTAAGTAAGCATGTTTCACTATTTTTATTCAGGATATCTATTTCTCTGTGGTGCGGAACCACATCTCCAGGATGATGTGCCAGGAGAGGATTTATTTATACCTGCAGCCAGGTAGAAAGTTGCCTTCTGTCATCTTGTCAGTTCAAACATATATTAGATTGTGTGCTCTTTCATTATGAATATGACTGAATCATGTGGTGCCCAAATAAGTTGCTGTTAGGCATGCGTACATGTGTATATTTTCAGTGGAGATCTAGGCACTCCCTAGAAAACATCAGGATATCTGTTTCTCAACTGCAGCATATGGTATGATCGATGGAGCTAGGGACGGACTGGAGTGAGTTCTCTACAAATCTGAAGGAAGTCCCCGGGTTACAGAAAATAAAAAAATACAATGAGCATTAGAATCTCCTCAAATAACAAACTATTCCTGTAGCTTTAAGAATGCCCACTGAACTCTCAGTGGTTATTGGGGCTTGCTAGGCAATCACAACAATATTACCAAGTCTTCCAAGCCTTAGTTTCTGGAAAGGAAAGCCATGGTGGGGAGGGGCAGGAATAGACTGTTCTATCCCTGGAAGGAGGAGGACTCTCTGGTAACAGGCCCAGTGGCAACTATCAGAAACTCATACCCCCACAGCTTGTTCTGTGATGGTTTGCTAGAGGGAGGTGGAAAGAGTGCCTTCTCTGGCAAGATTCCAAAGGCTGGATAATGCCATTTTATACCTATGTGCTTTTGGAAATTGAATTTGATGTGTTGCGCATCTGATTTCTGGTGAAGTGCAAGGATGACTTTAAGGCAGAGGATCCTTATTTTGGGATATAAGATTAACGATTTAGATTTTAAATAGATGCAGTTATTCTATTATTGTTGAAGCTATGGACTTTTATGTTGTGGTTGGGTGTTTGTTATTACTTATTTAGAGAATGTACATGCCACTGCTGCAGAGTCCTGTTCACATCAGCTCACACTTTAAAATAGTAACATGAGAGCATAATAAGGCTTGTTTTAATCTTTGTTTAATATCGTTTGCTTAATATTTTTATTGTTTGTTAGGTGCTTCATGCCTTGAATAAGCAAGCTGTAAACCTTTAAATAAATGTATATTGGCCACCTTTCTGAGGTCCCTTCATAGCAGTCAAGATGTTCCAGCTCTCACTAATATGTATAATGATTTGACATGTGCATTCTGATCTCTTCTTGCTCCTTCCTTTGCCTGACAGTTCAAAAATATAACCCTATGGCCTTTTTTCGTGGGTCAGTTTTTAACATTTCAACTCCATAGTGGTACAGCTGTTGTGATCTTTATGGTAGAAGAAAAGTAGTAGTTTTTATACCCTGTATTTCTCTACCTTAAGGAGACTCAAAGCAGCTTACAATCACATTCCCTTCCTCTCCTCACAACAGGTACCTTGTGAGCAATGCTCCCTCTAAGCTGTGGAGTCTTGTGAGCAAAAATTCTACTTTGTGAGCTACTGGCATTAAAGTTGTGAGCGACCCATTTGGCTGCTGCATAAACTAGTTTGCTCTGGAGCCATCCTTCCTGAGCTGAGACAAAAATCTGTGAGCTGGAGGCAAAAAAACTGAGCTAGCTAACACTAACTCAGCTTAGAGGGAACAGTGCTTGTGAGATAGGTGAGACTGAGAGAGTTCTGAGAGAACTGTGACTGGCCCAGGGTTACCCAGCAGGCTTCATGTGGAAGAGTGGGGAGTCAAACCCAGTTCTCCAGATTAGAGTCTGCCCCCCTCTTAATCATTACATCACGCTGGCTCTCTTATTTTACTCCTGCACTTTGAAGTGATTTTAGTGCTGGCTTTAGCATTTGAATGTTACAGGCCCTTTTAAATTGTATGTATTATAAATTTGTCGGAAGGCACTTTTGAGGGTTTTTTTGCAAAACAGTGCTTTAAATAAATACTCGCTGGATTGAGGTGGCTCAAAGCTCAAGTCGATGGACCATTAGCCCAACTCTCCAGCTCTTTATTCCTTCAGGTTTTCTGATCTGAGAGACAAACAGGGAGCAGAAGCAAGCTAAGACTCCACCCCCCCCCCTTTTAAATTATCCTTTCCTGGAGAACACACCTCAATATTTTGCTACTCCCTTCATACTGTACATTTTAAAGCTTTTCTTATTTATTACAGCTTTCCAAGAGAATCAATTAACACAAGCCCCCTTCTGTTTGTTCTCCAGCACAGGAAGGTCAGCTTTGCAACAAGAAAGGAGACCTGGTGAGGTGCTGAAAGAGTTCAGAGAGGAAGAGGCGTAAGGACCACCCGCCTCCCGTTGCCGCTTCAGAGGGGAGTTCCAGCAAGCTTGTTGCTCTGTTTGCTATCAAACAGGAGGGATGTCAGAGGGGGCTGGATATGTGGGGAAGAGGACAGGGGGCAGAGTAGAGGAGAAGAAGCTGTTTCATCATGATGAGCTTTAGCAGGATGAGCATAAAAGATTAAACAAGCCCATGTGGAGTTTAGCTGGCTTCAAAGCGGTTGTGACCCCCCCTCCCCAAGTAATTACTGTAATGAGATGCAGAGATGTCTGGGCAATCTTCTCATACCTCAAGGCAGGGTGGGGACGGGAGGGTGGATAGTGATCTCTCGACAATGCAGTCGGCAAATTAAGGTCCCATTACATTTAAAAAATAAATGAACAAAACCATCACTGTGGGGAAGGGAAATCCATGCAGCTACTGGGGAATGTTTTCCTGAAGTTTTGCAAAATGCATTTTTTTTCCCCAGGACCAAGCTGAACAAGGTATGGGAAGATCCGCAGACGTCCCAGTGATTTTTTCCCCAGTGCAAATTGTGGCTCTTGCACGTTCCTTAGTCAATTTGCCGGGGACATTGCAGGAGGGAAGGGTTTTAGTTTTAACCATACAGAGTTTTCTCAGATTGGAACTCCCTCTCCCTCTCTTCCCTCTCCTCCCCACCCCAGCATACCAGGTTCTTAATAATCCTGGAAGAGAGAAAAATGAGGCACCCGGGGGAAATAACAGCTTCTCTTCCTCTTCCCCCCAGATCCAAAGCAGCTCCCCTCTGGTTGTAATTTCCACTTTAAAAAAAACAATGTTTTGTCTCTTTGAAATAAATGGTTTGTCTCTTTGAAATTAATGTTTATTTCCCCTCCCCCTTCTCATCCCCTGGTCCACTCTGGCTTTCTGTTCCCCTTCCCCTACCTGCAGTCTAAAATCCTAAAATCAGTATAGCACAGAGGCTGAGCTGTGCATCAGGAACGTCTTGAGTTGAACTTGCTAGGGCGGCCTCAGGCCCACAATCCTTGATGTGTTTTAAAATAATAATGGGCCATGAGTAAGGATGTTAAGGTAACGGATCCCATGTGAAGTATTTTGAACCCTCTTAAAGCACTATATAAATGCTAAGGAAAAGAAGAAATTTTGGCTGGCCACTGTTGGGACAGTTATGGACCAGGTATTGGTAGCTCCTGCTGCTGTTTTAGCCCTGAAAACGTTAAAAACAGCAAAAAGTTTGCCAAAAGGAAGTAATCTCTCTCTTGTCCCTTTTGTGTAATTCATTTATGGATATCCAGGCCTTGTCCAGCATTCCCATTGGGAACTTGTGCACGCAAATGTCTTGTAAGGCTCCTAGAATTCTTCACTCCCCACCTAATGGTAGCAACTCTCAGAACTCAAGTAACAGACAAGAGAGGGGAAAGTAGGGTTCCAGTTGTCTTCTGGGGCAGCTGTTCCCAGCCTGTGTGACGAGGGAAGTGCCAAAGGACTACAAAATATAAATCCATAAAAGTTATCTGCCCACAGAGGAGGCTGCAAAATGTCTTCCTTCCAGTCGTCGTATCAGTTGCATTTAACCTTCACCAGAATTATCTGTTCTTGGAGGAGGTTGTCCGTTGCCTTTCTGCAGGAGCCACTGCTCTGGTCTTGCTTCCTTCCTACTAGAAGGCGTAGCCAGACCCATGATTCATGCAGCAGCTTGGGGGGGAGGGGCTCTTCTGCGGGCATGTAGTTATTCCAGTAGTCAGAACAGCGGACTTTTTAAAGCATTCAGAACTCCGGCACAACAAAGAGGCCTTTAATTTGCCCATTTTGCAATAAGCAATAGGGCTTGAGCTGACATTATCAGTGCTTCTGTGTCAAACAGACCCTTGCACTATTCACTCTGCCCATTTCCAGCGCAACCTCTACCAGTCCCCTTCATCTTCTTCCTGCAGCTGAGGCATTATCTCAGCTGCCATTCAAGAGAATTCTAAGGAAGTTGTTTTCTCTGTTGCTCTCCTATTGTCCTGCACTGGCAGAGCTGCTGCTTGGAGGCGAAATTAGAGGTTGCTGAGCCAGGATGGCAACAAGCATCCTCACTGCCCACAGGTCACCGCTTCATCCTCAGATGGACAAGGCAGCCAGTTGGAGGTTATTAAACTCATTAAGGACTGCGGATCCATTCTGGGCAGAATTGCCAAGCAGTGCTCAGCTAGCCGAAGGCAAGGGGGCTGTTCAACGGGGGGGGGGATGTCTGATGAGTGTTTCCCCTTTTAAATTGCATCTTTCTGTGGAAAACAAATTATGCTAGTTAAGTAGCAGGCATGTAGCACGTGCTTCTCTCTCCAGGCTAGAATCTGGGAGAACCCAGTTTCAGTCTCCACTCTGCTACGCAAGCTCGCTGAGTGAACTTGGGCCAGTTACACACTCTCAGCCTAACCTGCCTCGCAGGGCTGTGGTGAGAATTAAATGGAGGAGAGGAGAACTATGTAAGCCACTTGGGGTCCCTGCTGGAGAGAAAAGGAGAGCAGGAGTCATTTCATAGAAAATGAGGTGCAGGAGCTCATTAGCATAATTTATTTGCATATGCCACACCCCCTGACATCACCGGAAGTGTGTCAGAAGGCGACACCCACCGCTCAGGCTCCACTGGACTGTTTTGGATTGCTAGCTATGGGGGGGGGGGGAACATGCAGATCTGTCCTCACAGAGGAGGGAGAGCTTGTACCTGAATAAAACTTGGTCTTAAAGGTGCGACGGGACTGTTTTGGGCCGGGGGGGGGGGCTCTGCAATTTACCTGGCTGCTTCTTGGTCCCTTACCTTGAACGCAACCTCTTGGGTTGTTGGTTAATGTACTGGAAAAGTACAGGATTGCCTCTCATCCCTGGACTGGCCTGAGGGGTTTAATCCTGTACAGGGCCGTCACTGGGCCTTCTTGTGGTGGTGCTGCTAAATAAGAGTTAAGCCCCAGTCCATGGGAACTGACCTCCACACAGGGAACAGACATAAGCAAGAAGAGCCATGCTGCCTCAGACCATTGGCCTATCTAGCCCAACATTCCATCTTGCACTGTGGCCGGACAGTTGCTCTGGAGGGGCAAAAAAAGGACACAGAGGTTGAGGCCTTCTGCTGATGTTGCCTCCTTGCCAATACCCTCAAGCAGCAAACGACCAGTCTCAGGACCATTCTGGGCCATTTGCAGACAATCCAGATCTCTATGGGGAGCTTCCCTACAGAGCACGACCTCCCATTTGGGGAGCTGCATAAAAAGCTGAAGGACTCTACTGAAAAGTTTGGAGAGGCCATCTGGGCTGCTGCTCTCAAGGTTCTGTATTGGCAGGTAGCCATTTGTATTGTGGTCACCTCACAGAAGTGAATTTCCAAGCTGGGAGAGCTTTTTTTTTCTTGTCAGGAAATTGAGAGAGGGGATGTGTAGTGTGTGCTCTTTTTACAGCCTTCTGCATTGATTTAACATAGACCCCAAAGACCCAGTGGAGCAGATTTTGAATTTTCTGCTTTCAGGATACTTTTTCCATGTTCATTTGTCCACTGAGGAATCCTTGCATATCCGCCATATAACTGTATGCTGCAGGGGAATTCCAGAGAGTGCTCAAAGGTGCACACATGGTTCATGCAGACTATGCAGGTTTCATATGTGCAGAGAGAGCTGATACAAGCTAGAACATACCCAAGACTCACTAGGACTATTACAAGGAAAGCTCAGACAAATTGTCTTTGGAAGAAGCTTGTCTGCGATAACTCTGTTTCTTGGGGCCAGACCAGATGTGTTCTGGAAGTTCTGCTTCTTCAGCTCCCATGACTTGTTAAAACTCAGTTATCAGACAGTGGCCTATTCAGATTGGAACCACAGGAGTGTGGGCTTCCCTGTCCCCCAGTGCCATTTTTCCTGATCTGACTTGGATCTCTAAAAACATTGAAATTCACAATGAATCCTAGTGTTACCCAGCTTACAATTTGTAAATTGCCATCCTAGTAGGTTACAAGAGTCTGTATGCAAAAATCCCCCCCACCCCCAAGTAATCATCCTGGACCAGAATAGCACGCTCTCAATGACCAAAGAGGATAGCAAATAAGCATTTGATGTGGTGTCTCTTCACCTTTCTTGTTAGGAAGGATTTACAAGAGCTTGAAGAAGACCGCCTTGCAGGGATTAAGCCAGCGATGAAACTGAAAATGCAGCTATAAAGAGACTATTTTTCACATCTGTTCATATGTGTCTGGCACATCCAGTTGATGTAGTAGGTGCTTGGAAAGAAGAGGCTGAATGAGTAATTTATTTTGCAAAATGGGATTGCTTTTCAAAATATCTTTCACTTAAACTCCTCCGCCCGTGTCCTCCCCATTCTAATAGGTCTTTACATCTTGTAAAAATAACACACTCCTTCTTGGGAGAGAGGTTGATAACAAAACCTCTTAGGACCAGCTTATGGAAGACTCTACTCAGTAGAGCTTATGCATAATTGGGAAAAAAGAGTGTATCCACCCACCAGGTATGCATGCCCTACCTCCATACTCAATTGCTGTCCACATGTGGACAAAATATTAGCATAGCACATTGTCATGTCGGCCCAATTCATGTGATTACTTCCTAGATTTCCTGACGCAAAGGATGAGATGGTTAGACAGTGTTATCGATGCAACGAACATGAAATTAAACAAACTCTGGAGCACGACGGAAGACAGGAGAGCCTGCTGTGATGTGGTCCATGGGGTCGCAAAGAGTCAGACTCGACTGTGCGACTGAGCAACAAAAAAAATCTGTGGCTATGTGAGGTGCACACATGGCGCACCTGAGGCATGTGCATACTTTCCCCCCACATAGAAATCCCCCTGAGCACTGTTTACTTTCAGAGTCCTTGCTCTTAGTCCAGTGTGTACAGTGACGGGACTTTCCCTGTTTTTCCAACCTGACAGACAGCGTCTCATTTTCCCTGCGTTCTTGAGCTGCTCCCAGTTGTGTGTGCCAAAGGAGGAGGTAGATGCTTCATTCAAAAATAAAAATAAAGCCTCACAAGAAAATAAAAACAGCCTGAAGGGTAGAAACACAAGCCATATGCTTGAAAGATAACGCAATGAACACTGTTAGTTTTATACCGGAAAGTGTGAAGAAATGTATATTTATGCCAGCTGGCTCCCTGAGCAGCATTCAATCAGCCCCATTCACAGCAGGAGGTTATAGCGCTATGGGGGGGGGGAGAGGGACTGCTGAATCTTAACCGTTTGTTCCCTCCCCCCCCCCCCCAACCAATTCCTGATTCTCTATGGGTGTTTTGTGTGAGCACCTTTGCATCTCTGCAATGCAGCAGAGATGGCTCCAAGCAACACGACACGGGGCCTCTCCATTCATTTTATTTATTTATTAGATTTATATCCCGCCCTCCCAAACGGGCTCAGGGCGGCTAACAAAAGAGGCATATGCCATAATTGAACAGCTAAAAATGGAATAAAACAATCCCTCCCACCAAAGTGCCGGCGCTCTTGATATTAGTTCTTATCGGTCCAAGATGGGGTTCCGTTGACCGGCCTAAGCCATCAGCATAAGTTCAGGAATCTATTACTATCGTCCCTTCATGACCAGTTCTTCAGGTCATCTGGTCGTCTTCCCAGGGCCAGCTCACAGAGGGACTTGGTTTATTATGTGTCCCCCTTTGCGTGTGCTGTTCAATGGTCTCCATTTTAAAAGGTGTCCATTTTAAAAGGGTGTGTGCTCATGGAATCCTTGGGTGAAGGTGAATTTTGTACAGGAATGGGGATAAGAAGAGAAGAAATTGGAGTTGTACCCCACTCTTAGAGTCTCAGAGCGACTTACAATCTCCTTTCCCTCCCCCTCCCCACAAGAGACACCCTGTGAGGTGGGAGGGGCTGAGAGTGCTCTTTCAAGAACTGTCCTTGAGAAAACAGCTCTGACAGAACCATGGCTTGCCCAAGGTCATCCAGCAGCTGCAAGTGGAGGCATGGGGAATCAAACCTGGTTCTCCCAGATTAGAGTCCGCCCACTTAACCACGACACCAAGCTGGCTCTCCACAGAACAGAGCACAGTTCTGCAAGCAGGAGGTGCCAGCAGGGCTCAGCCTCTAAAATCTTAAGGGATCAGATGGCTGGCAGAATCTGGAGGCAAAATAAACAGTGCTGCACTTGATGGAAGTCATATGCCTGAAGTTCTTCCAGCTTTGCTCAGTGGTCACAATATTTGCAAAAGGTGTCTGGGGCAGAGGAGTCAGAATGGAGCTTGACTGACAAAAGGCAACTTCAAATGCTCATTCTACAGAACATCTGTTCTGAGGAGCGCCTGTGGCTCAATGGCAGAGCATCTGCTTTGCATGCAGTGGTGTCCAAATGAAATCCCCAGCATCTCCCGCTAAAGGACTGGTAGTGGCAGCTGTTGGAAGAGACTTCGCTGCCGGAGACCCGGAGAACAGGCAATCAGAGCAGGCAAGACTGAACTAGGGGAGTCAGTGAACTTTTTCTGCATAAGGTAGCTACATATGTTCACTTTTTTTGCACTTACTAGAAGAAGAAAAGTTGGTTTGTATACCCCACTTTTCATCGTCTATCTTCTGTGCAGACCCACATGGGGACTGCACATGAGCAGGCTTGTCTGTTGGTAGGTTTTTACAGCTAAGAGCCTCTGGGGGCACTGCGCCAGAGCAGAAGCTTGTTCCCACACAGGGACCATGTGCTCCCTCACCACAGCACCCCTACCCTCAGTTCCTCTTTTGCTGCCGAAGGAGTAGATTGGTCAGTCATGAGTCTCCTAGCTTCAGCGTTGGTGAAGAATTGTGTTGCGTTTTGTTCTTTGGATCTTTCTAAGCTCTGGAATGGCTCAGAAGACTGTTTAAGAAGTGCACTCGCTCCAGTGCTAAATGACACAAACATGAGCATGACCTGTGCCTGTTTTGTCTGGGGGAGGAACGTCACGTGTCCACCTGCAAGGCTTGCCAGAGATTTACCCCTGAACCCTGTGGGGATAGGGCTTCAGAACTTAAAGCAGCACTCTGGGAGAAGGCACTTAGAGCCTCTGACCACCACCACCCCACCTGCAAAGGCTGTGGAAAAGCCTCCTACAGCAGCTTCATTGGATTCGGCATGGTCGGCTCTGCCCCCCCCTTCCAGATCTCAAAGGATCCACTTGGGCTCCTGTGGCCCTCCTACACAGCGTGCCTCATCTGAACCACCTGCTAAAATGGCTACGATGAAAGGGGAGGATAAGCAAAAAAGCCACTTCCCATCATTGGACACCGGTTCGAACTCCAGAACCGACTCTTGCATTGCAAGACAAACCAGTAACACGTCCGAATTGGAGGTTGCCTCTGAACTCCATCTTGGAAGGACAGGAGGAACCAAACTTATCAGCAGGTCAGGTGCCACTAGATGTCAAATCCAAACAGACAGTTCTGTGGTCTCAACATCACCCTTCGAGGAGATGGCTGTCTAACCCACACAGAATGTCTCCGAGCCTTCTAATACAGATCCGAGTGGCTACTTCTATCCACACTGCCCGTTTCCATACCTGCCATCAACCACAATGTCTTGCAGACCGCCTTCCCCCGGGACTGAAAGGAGAGGGGCGGAACTGATGGTTGATTCCATTGGGTCCGCATCGGAGCCAAGCCCCAACAAATAAATGGGGGAGCCTTCCTTGGCATCCCCGACAGAGGATCTAAAGATGTATGGTGAACAAATGATATGTATGGCACAATCTCTAGAAATAGAAATAACTATGTCCAAAAATAAGCCTAGAGACAAAATCCTGAGCTGGCTGTACTCCAACTCTCTGTGCATGATCGCCTTTCCCATTCTTGAGGGACAGGAAGCTTGAAAAACACCTGCTTGTCTCCAATTCACAGTGAGGAGAGTCGAGCACCTTTATAGGGTGAAGAAAGAACCCGTCAACTTTTTCATCACACACACCCATCTTCCCTAGTGGAAGATGAGATGCAACCCAGAGATTGACAGACCTATTGTGCTGTCCCCACAGACAGGGAAGGGTGCAAGATGGTGTGGGAAGGAAGTTCTATTCCTCTGTGGCCTTGAGGTTTGAGATTGCAGACTGTGAAGTTATTATGGCAGGTTATCAATTGTTTTTATGAGAGCGGATGCTGCCCTATTTGGAGCTATTGCCGGAAGATAAGAGACCATTGGCGAAGGTGCTACAGACTGAGGACATAAGACTGTCCAAATAGTAAATCAGTGCTGATAGGCACCCCGTGGATGCAGCAGCCCAGGCTATAGCCAGGCACATCCCAGTATAAACAAAGACTGTATAACCATCAATCATGGCATCCCTACCAGAGGACATATAGATATGCTAATGCCCCAAGGGTTCAGTATCCTCCTGCTAAGCCTTTTGCATCTCAGCAGAACTACCAGAGGTGTAAAGGCTCAAATAGACCCAGGTCTGTGAGCCAATCGGTTCTGCCAAGGGAGCATACTCAGCCACAGACGTCTTTCTGACTAGAACCAGTTAAATTTGGAGATAAAAAAGGTAAAGGTTTCCCTTGCTCAAAAGCCAGTTGAATCCGATTCTAGCCGGCTGTGCTATTCTCCAGGAAACTCTATGAAGAAGCTGTGTTATTGCTGAAATATAGTCAGCCAAGCATCTCTCACTAAAAAGAACTAGAAAACTCTGAAATTATACTGCAATCACACTCTCTCATATATCCTAAGATCTCAATTCTGTATATATTATAAAGTTTTACCTCATTTATGCTAATTAAATTAATTTTAACTGAGCTGATTTATTTATTTAAATTGATCTAATTAAATTTAAATCAAATTACCAGAGGAGATTGGTAGGCAAGGCAGGGGAGGATCTTGCTGCTGGTGTCATGTGACCTGGCTCTTCCTGCTGCTTCTTGGCAGAACAGCATTGCTTAAGCCATGTGGCTTGAGCAGTACTTGGCCTGCCAATATTCCAAACTGAAAACTGGGGAAGATTGGGATGAGGGGAGCTGCTGGGGAAGGGGGTGCTGCAGATTCCAAAGGGGGCACTGCCTTGTGTGCCCCCTGCTGGGTACGGTCCTGTTCTTGCCACAGATGCCTCTCAGCTGGGCCGGGGGGCACATTGCGAAGGCTAGTCTGTGAGGGGTGCCTGGTCACAAGATATTCTTCAAAATTGACTGACAGATTAAGCAGTGCAAAGGAACCTGTCGCACGAGGGGTCAATATTCCTGAAACCTGTTTTTGCTCAGTGGGGTTCTCCGAGTATAGATCTGTTTGCTACCCGGGACAATGTGAAAGCAAGGAAGCTCTGTTCCCGTGCTGGCAGGGGCATAGGGTCCCTGGGGGATGTATTCCAGAGGCTTTCGGTGCAGGAACTGCTTTATGCATTTCCTCAATTCCCATTATCAAACAGGGTTCTGGAGAAAGCCAGAAGAGAGGGTTCAAGGATGATTTTGGTGGCCCCATTTTGGCCTTGCCAAATTTGGTTTCAGAGTCTTATAGAACTTGCTCTAGGCTGATATATCCCTTTTCCCAGACACAGAGATTTGATCAGTATTGGCAACGTACTCCATCACGATTTGGAGTGCCTCAAGCTTACAGCTTGGAAAACGGACAGAGACCTGAGTTTCTCCCGGGATGTGAGCAAGTTTGGTGTAGTGGTTAAGTGCACGGACTCTAATCTTGGAGAACCGGTTTTGATTCCTCACACCTCTACTCGCATCTGCTGGATGACCTTGGGCAAGCCATAGTTCTGTTCTTGAAATAGAGCCATTTCTATCAGAGCTCTCTCAGCCCCACCTACCTCACACAGGGTGTCTTTTGTGGGGAGGGGGAGGGAAAGGAGTTTGTAAACCACTCTGGGACTCCTTTGGGTAGTGAAGGGTGGGGTATAAATCCAATCTCTTATCTTCTTCTCTTCTTCTTAATAATGTGCTACTAAATTCTTGTAATGTTACCACCAGAAAGTCTTATGGTTATAAGTGGAGGCGATTCTTTTTCTAGTTTGAAAAGAGGGGTGTGTTTCCATTCCAAGTGATATTTGGGTATCTTTTATCCCTGAAAAATAGGGATTTGGCATTTTCTTCATTAAAGGTGCACCTGGCTGCAGTTGCTTGTTTTCATGTGGGGGTGGACAAAAAAATCCCTTTTCTTCCACCACTTGACAAAGTGATACATTAAGGGACTGTGTGATATCTGTCCCCTCGGGATTCTATGGTACCTCAATGGTCTTCATCACGAGTATTGACTCACTTGACGGGCAAGCCATTTGAACCTATAGCCACTTGCCCATTGGCACTACTTTCTATGAAAGGTTGCTTCCTGATAACAGTCACATCTGCCAGACAGGTGAGCAGCACTGCGGGTAGAGTATCCGTTCCTGAATTTTTCCCCCAGAAAAGGCCATACTTTGCCCGAGTCTCAGTATCCAGCCGAAGGTTGTATCTAGGTTCCATTTATCCCAGGAAATTATTTTACCTATATTTTCCCCTGCATTGGGCTTAAAGAGTGAGAGTAAATGTTAGTATGGCATTGTTATTTTATCTGAAATGGACATCTGAGTTCTGTAAGGAAAAGGTTTTATTTATATGCTTTTCAGGCCCAAGCAAGGGTTAAGAGGGCTTCCTCCCAGACACTTTCTAGATGGACTGTGTCCACCATTAAGCAATGTGATGAGTTAGCCAGGGTGCCATGTCCCTTAGTGGTGCACGCACGTTCTGCTAGGGCTGTGGCCTTTTCTGCTGTATTCTGGAGTGGAGTTCCACTGTCAGAGACTTCCTCCCAGACACTTTCTAGATGGACTGTGTCCACCATTAAGCAATGTGATGAGTTAGCCAGGGTGCCATGTCCCTTAGTGGTGCACGCACGTTCTGCTAGGGCTGTGGCCTTTTCTGCTGTATTCTGGAGTGGAGTTCCACTGTCAGAGATTTGTCGAGCAACCACCTGGTCATCTGCAGACACCTTTGTTCATCACTATGCCCTAGACCTGCAGGCAAGATGAGAAGCTCAACCGAGGAAGGTAGTCCTTCAGTCTATGTTCAAATATGTGAGCATGCCCCACGGCGTGGTGTTAGCTTGCTAGAATCCCCATGTGGCACTGCACAGAAGATAGATGATGAAAACAGGGTTGCACTTACCTGTAACTGTTGTTCATTGAGTATTCCCTGTGCAAGCACACATGCCTTCCCTTCTGCCCTGCTGCATGCTTTCTTTGGCGGCATAAAAGGTACTGAGGGAAGGGGCACTGCGGCACGGGAGCACATGGTTCCTGGGCAGGAACAAGCTTCTGCTCCGGCGCGCAACACCCCCTGAAGGCTCTTAGCGGTAAAAACCCAGCAAAAGGCAGGACTGCTCATGCGCAATCCCCAGTTTGGTGCAGTGGTTAAGTGCGCGGACTCTAATCTGGGAGAACCGGGTTTGATTCCCCCACTCCTCCTCCACTTGCACCTGCTGATGTGACCTTGGGTCAGTCACAAGCTCTGGCACAGCTGTCCTTGAAAAAGAGCAGTTTCTGTCAGAGTTCTCTCAGCCCCACCCACCTCACAGGGTGTCTGTTGTGGGGAGGGGAAGGGGAAGGAGTTTGTAAGCCGTTCTGAGACTCCAAGTGAAGGGCGGGGTATAAATCCAATCTCTTCTTCTTCTTCTTCTTCATCATATCCCCTCTCAGTTGTCTCCTCTCCAGGCTAAATAGCTTCCAGTTAGTGGTTTGAGAATCACGGTGCTAAAGGACTGCTGCACTGTTTAGGCTGGTTTTTGTCCAGGCCTTTAAAGTTTTATATCTGCATTAATGCTCTTATTCTTGTATCTTTGGAAGATTGCAACTGAGCAGAGATTCTTTTATTTTGTCTTCGTCATCCTTTGTCATTGACGCAAGTTATGGGAATCAGTCCAGGGCTGGAATCTTTGCACTGCCAGTGTAGGGCACTGGCAGAAGCGGATTTTTGCTGCCTTCAACTAGCAGCCTCAGTTGAAGCCCAGAAAGGTGATGCAAAGGGGGTGGGAATCTGCATGGGGGGTGGGAATCTGCATGGACAAAAAGCTCTACAACACGGGTGGCTGCAGTGAGAAGGGGCAAAATTACAGCTCCTGCCCTTTCTGCCAGGGGCTCTTCTGTGGAGCTGGGGGTTTGCCACAGAAAGGGGAAATGGCAAAAATCACTCCTCCTCCCCCTTGTCTGGAAGTTCACTGCTGGGCCAAACCCAGAATTTCAGTGGAGTGTATCCCTTGAACCATAAGAAATAATGCAAAAATCCATATGCAGTAAGGACGGAAGTTCAGTTTGATTAATGCCATGTGTGAGCCCATAAGCATGTGGGTGCGGCTCCAAAGTTGTGGTCTAGAGCCCCTAATTCCCTTGTCAGACAGTTATTCAGCACTGTCAGTTCAGTCTGTGCACGTTCCTGAATTTTTCCCCCAGAAAAGGCCATACTTTGCCCGAGTCTCAGTATCCAGCCGAAGGTTGTATCTAGGTTCCATTTATCCCAGGAAATTATTTTACCTATATTTTCCCCTGCATTGGGCTTAAAGAGTGAGAGTAAATGTTAGTATGGCATTGTTATTTTATCTGAAATGGACATCTGAGTTCTGTAAGGAAAAGGTTTTATTTATATGCTTTTCAGGCCCAAGCAAGGGTTAAGAGGGCTTCCTCCCAGACACTTTCTAGATGGACTGTGTCCACCATTAAGCAATGTGATGAGTTAGCCAGGGTGCCATGTCCCTTAGTGGTGCACGCACGTTCTGCTAGGGCTGTGGCCTTTTCTGCTGTATTCTGGAGTGGAGTTCCACTGTCAGAGATTTGTCGAGCAACCACCTGGTCATCTGCAGACACCTTTGTTCATCACTATGCCCTAGACCTGCAGGCAAGATGAGAAGCTCAACCGAGGAAGGTAGTCCTTCAGTCTATGTTCAAATATGTGAGCATGCCCCACGGCGTGGTGTTAGCTTGCTAGAATCCCCATGTGGCACTGCACAGAAGATAGATGATGAAAACAGGGTTGCACTTACCTGTAACTGTTGTTCATTGAGTATTCCCTGTGCAAGCACACATGCCTTCCCTTCTGCCCTGCTGCATGCTTTCTTTGGCGGCATAAAAGGTACTGAGGGAAGGGGCACTGCGGCACGGGAGCACATGGTTCCTGGGCAGGAACAAGCTTCTGCTCCGGCGCGCAACACCCCCTGAAGGCTCTTAGCGGTAAAAACCCAGCAAAAGGCAGGACTGCTCATGCGCAGTCCCCATGTGTGCCTGCACAGAAGATACTCGATGAACAATAGTAACAGACAATTGCAACCCTGTTTTCGCTATCCTGAGGTGTTGGTGTCTCAGAGTAGCTTACAATCACCTCTCCCTTCCTCTCCCCACAACAGTCAACTTGTGAGGCAGGTGAGACTGTTTCAGGACCCTGAGATAACCCCCCTTCCCATGTACCGTAACCCCAGGGGACTAGTTCCCACATTCCTCCTGTGGCGGGAGAGGAGGAAAGCAGGTGTGTGTGTTTTTTTAACCTGTGTTCTGGGCAAATGGGTCCTCGGCTGTCTTCTTTTAAAAAGTGGGCAGCACCAACAAGCTGAGGAACCAAGAGGAAGAGGAGCCTAGTCGAAACGAAAAGGCAGTTTATTATGAAGAAACGCTGTAGTCCATTTTTTTTTAGGAACAACTCAGTTTATTCAATTCTGTCACAAGATAATGCACTGTCAGTCGAGGAGACAAGGGAAAATAGCATTCTCTCTTGACAGGCTTGAATCAATGGAGCTGTCCCCAAAGAAGGGCTTCAACCCAGAACATGTCAGTCTACAGCCTTTTAAAATACTAACAAACTGTTCCCTTGCAGTGGCTTCCCTCTCCACTCTCTCTTCCTCTCACTCCTTAGCCACAGGCATGTGCCAGTCGATGCATGCCATCTCCATGTGGGCCTTGAGCGGAAAGGGGCTTGTACACTAATTCCTTTGGATGTGTATCATGTACCGAAGCTTAGGTAGGGGAGAGAAGAGGAAGCAAAAGCAATTTGTATTTCCTGTCCCTTGAGCAAGCTGTCTTGTCCAAACTCCCTGTAAGGACATATCGAGTCCAGATACCGGAGGTGGGACTTCATGTCCTGCCCCTTTAAGAATGGCAATAGGTAGCCGAAGCGTTTCATGGCATGAAGGTAGATAACATCGCCTGGTAAATAATCTCCCATGATGCTTCTAATAAGAGGGTGGGAGTTTTTGCTCCAGACATCTGGCAACCCTAGCCTCGCCCCTGCACTACTTCTTCTAGCCCAGGGGTGGCCAAACTTGCTCAACGTTAAGAGCCACCTAGAATAAACGTCAGATGTTTGAGAGCTGCAAGACCTGAACAAATATTACACACATGTTTTTATTGGAAAATGTGTAAATTTGCTTTACATTAACATTAAATGAGACTGCCAAAAGTAAAAATGAAAGGGGTAAAAACAGAGCTTGATAATAGTATTTATTTGTCCAATGATATTTATTTGTTTGCTGATGATATTTATTTGTCTAAGAGAGAGAGAAAGATAGAGGGGGAAAGAAAGAATGAAAGAGGTGGAAAGAAAGAGAGAAAAACAAAGCAAGTAAATGGGAGGGAGGGAGGGAAAACATGCCTCCTCTTTGCTTTCCCAGCTGCCCTGCCGGGAGCCGCACAATGTGTGTGAAAGAGGGGAAGAATCAGATATAAGGAATGTGTTCTGAACTGGCAGAAACACGTGGGACTCTGGCTGCAGACCAAGAGTCAAAGATGGAGGGAGGGTATTGGGATAGCAAGCTGGACGTAAGGGGGATAAAGCTTAGATAGGGGTCGTAGTAGAGAGAGAGACCATGTGGTTGGGTATCTCCTTTTATAAGGCGGCGTGGGTGGGCAGGTTGAGCTGGCCACATCCCCTTGTCACACCTCCTGTTAGTCCGTCCCATAAAACTTACTATTGGGTAGAAGGAAAGGGCGAGGAGAGCTGGGGGTGGTCAGTATTGAGAGCTAGTAACTTAGATTGAGGACTGGCACCTGGATGAAGAGGAAATGAGCCATCGGGCTAGGGCTATTGTCTCTTGATGGCCCTAGCCAGGTCGTTGATGGCCGAGTTATTAGTTGCCAAGCAACCGAAGGTAGGGCCTCCTGGTTATGTGCACCTTTGCAGGTACATGGAGGAGGGGGAAGGGGGTTGCCTGCCTGTGTCAGAGGGAGCTCCTTATGGCGTTTGGAGCTCTTTGTCCTTGTGCCTGGGCATGGCATGGTGTTATGCAGGCTAGGGAACTGGTCCATCGTACAACAGGTAAGAGGGCAGGTAACCTTGAAGAACCACTGGAACAGCAATGCAAAAGGAAGGTTTTCTTCTTTCAGGTGTGCAGTCTCAACTGGCATCATATTGGGTCACCATGCAGTACAGCCCCTTTTGCGCAGTACATTTAATAAAACTTATGCGTTCATAAGAGTACATTAAGTGCCTTGCAGGGCAACAAGGTAGGGGTGATGTCAGAGGCTGGCACTGAAAATCCCGCACCCAGAGGGCCCACCCAGACTTGTGCTGCACCTGAGGACAGTGGAGGAAGGCATGTACAAGAGAGCAGACCACTCTGCTGCCTTTTCCGGGCACCCTTCCCAGTCAGCCCAAAAGCCCCTGCAATGTTGCAGGATCTCTGAAGCAAACTCTTCTTTCCCAATGGACATGGAGCAGCATTCTTCATAAGCTGCACTAGGTGCACTAGCGCACAGATTTCCCAGCCTCAGGGCAGAGATTTTTACCTCAGCGCAGGATGATGGGTCTGAGGAGTTTGGCGGGAGCACCAGTGGTGCTTCTCCTGGGGTGGCCCTGCCCTCCCGCTTAGCCAGTGCCTGCAGGCCCAGCATCCCTCTCTTGCTGGAGAGCCCTCTGGCCACTGTCACCCTCTTCTGCTGTAGAGCACCACTGCTGCCCAAGAGCTGCTGCTGGCCAAGCCCACATCTGGCCTGCCCTGTTGTCCTGTTGCCCTGCCCCACCGCCATCTACCCAGCTGAGCCACCAGTTACCTTCCTATGCACAAGAGCAGCAGGTGAGTTGCCTCCTCACCTCAATGGCCTTGGGCCGGCAACATGGCCTGGTGCTCCTCCGTGGCCTCCTGTCAGCTGGTGGTAAGGATGGAGGTTGGGGGGAGGTCGGGGAGCCGCCGCCAGCATCGTCGGCTAGTGGCGAGGATGGAAGTCAGGGCTTCCCTCCATCCTCGCCACTAGCTGACGGTGCTGACGGTGGCTCTCAAGCTGACGGCAAAGTGGCCCAGCAGCGCTCCTCCATGGCTTCCTGTCAGCTGGTGGTGAGGATGGAGGTTGGGGGGAGGTCGGGGAGAGGGGAGCAGGGGGAGGATGGGGGGCAGGGGAGAGGAGCTGGGCAAGGATGGAGACTGGAGGAAGTCGGGGGGGGGGAGCTTTGGGCCAGCAATGCGGCCTGGCACTCCTCTGTGGCCTCCTGCTGCCAGCACCATTGGCTAGGGGTGAGGAAGAAGGTCAGGGCGGCCTTTTCTCTAGGGCTACTTTTTCTGTAGAGAATCTCTCTCAAGCGAACTGGAGGACTTCCTTAACATTCAACTATAAAATTGTTGCTTCAGAGCAGGTACCAGCAGAGTAATTATACCCGGGGTATTGCTGTTTATTTTTCTTTTCCTTATTATTTTTTTTCTATTTCTCTTTATTCTTGGATCTGTCATATTAATAACATGGATGTCAGCGTAGATCCACATAAGAAAATTAGAACTGAACGTATCAAGATCGGAATGGCAAGAAAGATGACTATTTCAAAAGCTGGATATTTTAGACTAAGAAAATAAGACAAATTGGCTTTTAATGAATTATTTTTCTTCTTTTTAATGGTTATGCAATCAATTATTAATAGAAAAAACCACTTTCTTAAAAAAAGCAGGAGGGTGATTTAAAGGAATGTAAGTTATCCTGGATGGACAGTGTAGTAACGGTAAAGGTTTCCCTTGCTCAAAAGCCAGTTGACTCCAACTCTAGGGATCATCTCCGTTTCTAAGCCGAAGAGCCAGTGCTGTCCGAAGACATTTCTGTGGTCATGTGGCTGGCATGACAAAACGCTGAGGCGGACGGTTAAAAATGAACATGCCAGAATTCTGTTTCTAGTTTTTGTACTTCCTTTTCCTATCTCACAGAGAATTATAAATTTCTAGCTATATTTAATTAATTTGTGCGGATTCAGGGCTGGAGAGTAATAATCTGACACTGATCAGTGAAAGAATAAAAAGGCACCTCATCCTACAGATGGATACCATATGATGGAAGAAAGAGTTAACTGGGGTAAGCTTGTGCAGGCCGATTAGAAAAGGAGTGTTTATCCTGTGTTATAGTAGCAAGTTAGCAACACTGAAATATCACCCAGAAAAGCAAAACTTAGTTGTTTGAATCAGTTCTTCTCATCAAGTAAGTCTCTCCATAGTTACCTATTTTTTGCATTATTTATTCTGCTTCTGCTATTCCTGGAGAGGAGCAAGGGATATTGATCAAGAAACCAGAACCCAGTCTAACTGATCCCTGCAATATTACATCTTACATAGCTTGTAAGGTATAGAAGAGAAGAGACTGGATTTATACCCTGCCCTTCACTACCCGAAGGAGTCTCAGAGCGGCCTGCAATCCCTCTCCCTTCCCCTCCCCACAACAGACACCCTGTGAGGCAGGTGGGGCTGAGAGAGCTCTTTTGAGGACTGCTCTTGAGATAACAGTTCTTAAAGAACTTATGACTGACCCAAGGTCACACCAGCAGCTGCATGTGGAGAAGTGGGGAATGAAAACCGGTTCTCCCAGATTAGAGCCTGCACTCCTGACCAGTACACCAAACTGGCTGTCCACTGATGCTACCACTGATTGGCAGTAGCACCCATAGTAGCCAGTTGCAATATTTTGTCCCACGTCACTCACTGCCTCTGACCCATTTGGGACAGTAAATGTTAATTTTACTGTTGCTTTGTCAGAATGGGCTTTTTGCCTGGCTACTTATCCACTGTGTCCTTTATTGAGGAAATGGCTGTCAACATTTGGTGACGTTCCAAAATTAATATATTCTGGAAATTAGTTGCTGAGGCACAGCATTCCGTGTCAATATAATTTTTTAAACCTCTCTTCCTTTCTCCTTGGCAAAAGAACTAGTGGAAAGCTAATGGTGAAAGTGAAATGTGAGCTCTTCTTTAACAGTCACTTCTGGCAGGTTTTAAAAACATGTATGTGGATGGAGTACATCAATTAAGAGTACGCAGTTATAAGTGAATACCTTTTGTGGGATGGCTGCACACCAAGGCCTAAACTATGCCTTCACAAATTTTCTTTGGCTCTAAAAGCTGACTACAAAATTTAGAAGCCAGGTTCATATTTCAGCCCTCAGGGTCATGTATGACCATGCTTTCTAATTATTGGTACCACAATAAATACTAGGTGCCACAATCAAATTTCTAGGCACCGTGGTGACATGACGCCTGGAATTTGTCAAGCCCAGCCCTGAACAGACCTGAATCAGAAGGCATCTGTTTTCTGTGCACCATCTTATGCAGCATATACAAATACCTGCACATTGTTTCCTTGTGTACAAAGTATATAAATGCACAGTGCTAATAAGATTAGCTGTTGTAGATTTTCCGTGTCGTATGGCCGTGGTCTTGGCATTGTAGGACCTGATGTTTCGCCGGTAGCTGTGACTGGCATCCTCAGAGCTATAACACAGAAAGACGGAGTACTCTCTGTGTCGAGGTGAGAAGAAAAATGGTAGGCAGGTAATTTATATCTACTCAGGAAGGTGGGGTAGGGCTGAGTCATTGTCTTGTAGGAGTTCCCCAGACTGTGAAACATGCTAATGGCTAATAAGAGTCCCC
>NW_015172618.1:228247-259759 GCF_001447785.1 Gekko japonicus | reverse complement strand
TAGGAAGGTGGGGTAGGGCTGAGTCATTGTCTTGTAGGAGTTCCCCAGACTGTGAAACATGCTAATGGCTAATAAGAGTTCCCATTAATGATAATCACTCACATTTTGTCTGAATTCTCAGTAGTAGCTGAATGCATATGATAGCTGAACTCCAAAAGTTGTAGTGTTGAATCAAGACAGTTTGGATACCTGAACTTCAAGTATCCCTTCCAGCCATTACCAGTGTACCTGTCTATGTGCATATTTATTCAGTATTATGTATGTGTATAGAGCTGCGGTGGCTCAAGTGGTTAAGACGCTGAACTGCAGGCTGTGGAAGGTCGGTAGTTCAGCAGTTCGAGACCTGAGTGTGCTGCATGACGGAGTGAGCTCCCGTCTCTAGTTCCAGCTCCTGCCAAACTAGCAGTTCAAAAGCAAGAAATTGCAAGTAGATAAATAGGTACCACTTCAGTGGGAAGGTAACAGCGTTCCGTGCGCCTAGGTGTTTAGTCATGCCGGCCACATGACCACGGAAACGTCTTTGGACAGCGCTGGCTCTTCGGCTTTGAAACGGAGATGAGCACCGCAACCCTAGAGTCGGATTCGACTGGCTTTCGAGCAAGGGAACCTTTACCTTTACCTATGTATGTGTATATTTATGTATGTGTATATTCGTTCAGTATTATGTTTATATTTATGTATGTCAATGTGTATCTTTATTCAGTATTCGCTCACAACTTTTATGCTAGTAGATTTTTTGGCTCACAGAGTAGAATTTTTGCTCACAACAGTCGACAGCTTAGAGGGAATATTGGAGCCCCCATCTCAGAAAGAGAGAGAGATGCATTTTAAAAGTTTGCAAATGTAATCAGCTTACTTGCATTTCTTTTGAAGTATTTCACAGCTAACGGCAGTGGAGTTAGAGAAGTGGGATGGCGATTCAGAAAGATCTGGAATGCAAATGGTGGGTAGGGATGCTAGCCCCCAGGTGGGACCTGGGGACCCCCTGGAATTACTGCTCATCTCCAGACTACAGAGGTCAGTTCCCCTGGAGAAAAGGCTGCTTTGGAGGGTGGACTCTATGTCATTGTACCCCACTGAGGTCTGTGTCCTCCCCAGGCACAACCCCCAATATCAAGGAGTTTCCCAACCTGGAGCTGACAACCCTCCTCCTCCATGCCCTGCCCATGGCCAGGGGGAACCTGACAACCCTAGCAAGACACTGTGCCATTACTACCAATATGTCCATTTTTGTTTTTTGTTCTACCAGTTTTCCTACATTTGGTTGCTGGTGGTGATCATTCTTCTGTGCCAGCTTCATGTAATTTATGTGTGACTTGCTATTTACATGCAAGTGGCACAAACCTAACAATGAGAGATGTGTTAATTTTAACAGGGAAAATGCGGTGTGAGGAAAGGACAACTGGTGTGGCTGAAAATAAAGATTAAATGTGTTCGACAAATGAAAATTACATGGGATATACAAATCGCATGGTAGTGCTTTTGAAATCTTATCATGTACATTCAGAGAGAATGAATTGATTCCCCCCCCTCCTTGTTGCCAGTTATCAGCATCAAATTCTCTTTTCTTGTCTATGTGACTTTAACTCCCTTTTCTAGTGATAGTCAATGGAGCAACACTTAACATTTAATTAATTGGATTAAGTCTTGATGGTTGTAAACAGAAGTAGATGGATTGTATTAATTGGGGAAAACAAAGCAACTGGTGGCATGAGGCAGGGGTAGGTGGGAGAACATCGTGGCATTAAAAGCGGAACTGTGCTCTTAATTAATTGACTTGCAATGAAGTTCTCTTTGAATAATTATGAACAGTACAGCCCTGTCAGTGCAATTAGCTTCTGCTTGTCAATTAATATCAAACTTGCATGGATTCAGGTGTGCATAAAATGAGCCTGTATAGGAGTCTCAGAGCCAAATTGTTATGAGACGTGAACAGTAACTTGTTGATTTACCTTTTAACAGTCTTGTTTACCTTCAATTAACTTCCCATGTGCCCAAAAGGGAACGTGAGGATGAAGGATGAAGACAGACACAATCGCAGAACGGGTGGTGGCAGTACAGACCTCAAGCATTCAGTCATACCTTTTTCTCTCCCGGGATACACAATTCTTGCAGCTTTTTCAAGTGGATTGCTGTGGGGGAAGTGTGAGTGTGTGTGTGTTTGTGTGTGTGAGAGAGAGATGTGTGTCGCTTCCAACTTATGGCAGTACTGCTTGGTAACTGCTTGTGATGTCACCAATCCACTCCCTCTCCCGTATTCCTAGACAAATATCACACATATTTTTATAAGTTTTATTAAATAAGCAGAATTAGTAATAAAACTGTGCATAGGGTGTTTTTTGAAGCAGAAACATGGAGGTGGGAGGGGTAAGACTGATCACCTTTACAAAAGCAGGTGAAGACCCCACTGTGCTTGTCTTTACTCTGAAAGTAACCTTCTCATTGATGGTGAAACCTGCCCTTCAAGCATAATATTTCCCTGAGAAAGGGGAGTTGTGGTTTTTCACTGCAAATAATGCCTGGGCCATGAAGCTAGACCATCTTAAGAGGGCCTGTAGCTCAGAGACAGAGCACCTGCTTTGCATGGAGAAGGTCTCAGTTTCATTCCTTAGCATCTCCAATTAAAAGTAAAGCCACTCCCAATCAGAGTAGACCGCATTGGGCTAGACAGACCAGCAGTCTGATACTATTTGCTAAAGGCTGACAGAAGAATTTAAAAGCTGTTTGACAAGGAGTGATAATCCTGTGGTTACAACTGGTTTATGATTAAGTACACAAAATGTTATAATTCCATATGGGTAGCTGTGTTAATCTGTTGCAACCAAATCAGAGTCCAGTAGCACAATTTACTCTGCAAAAGTGTACGCTGGAATAACTTAATTAGCTTTTGAGGTGCTACTGGACTCTTGTCAGATTTTGCTACAAAATGTTATGTTACCAGTCCACAAACATTTTTACTAAGTCACATATAGCTCTGAAAGAACTTGCGACTGACCCAGGGTCACACCAGCAGCTGCATGTGGAGGAGTGGGGAATCAAACCCAGTTCTCCCAGATTAGAGTCCGCGCTCCTAACCACTACACCAAACTGGCTACCCCTACCCATTCTGTTGCTCTCGTTTGTATCTTGGAAACCAAGATCTGACCCTGGAAACAGTATCTTCCATGTCACACGTCAGTTGGTATTTTTCCTTCACTGCGTATACACATTTATCAAGTAAAAAGTGTCCTGACAGTTGCTATAATTAGTGAGATTCTTAGGGGGATTAGAGGGAGTCATGGAGAAGGAGGTGGTGGTCAAAACCTGGAATGTAAACCTCCATGTGCAAAGGCCGTGTATGTTGGAATGCCACCTGCTTAGGATTTATAGTGGGGGCAGCTGTTTGTTGCTTTCTCAAAAACGTTTGGTCAGCCATTTTAGAAAGCTGAACTAGATGGGTGCCAAGGTTATAATTTGCCTACACCTGCAAAACACCTTTCGGCAGGCTTGGAGGGGTCACCGTACCCAGTAAATTTGGACTAGTGGGCCACCATACTAAAAAGGTTGGGAAACGCTGACCTAGAGCCATTCATAGATCTCCTGGCAAGTGACAGTTAACAAGCCTGAACTATTTTGTGGGAACTGGGCAGCAGGCCACTGTCTGTCCTGAGGTTAGGATGGGCCATATATATAAAATTAACTTTATGCCAATCCTGCTTTGCAGTCTCTTGACTTTGGTATCAAAGGGCTACCGTAGATATCTTGGGCTTTATAGGGGGGACACCCCCCCCATTGTTACCACAGACCCTCACGCATCCTGAAAAGATGCGCCTGTGTTGCCATTTGGTGTAGCCATGAGGGGCTTCTGCAGCCAGAAGGGAAAAGGCATCTTTTGAATGGTGCAGAACTGCCCTTGGCATATATCTCCTGGGGCTCTTTGCATCCCATCCTTGGCCTGCTTTGAGTTGCAAAAAGATGCCCTCAAGGATGGAACAAAACAATTACTGTCAAACTGGGAAAAAAGTAAAAAGTTAAGGATCACTTCACATAATAGCCCACTCAAAAGAATTTTTTAAGTTGATGTACTTCAGTAGCATTGCAAATATGCTTCAAGATACTAGACCGCAGAAGTCTTTACTTGCCTGCCTGTTCAGATATACTACCTTGCCCACTTACAGCCTGAAAAAGAGAGAAGCTTCCCTGCCACCTTGCTCTAGGCAGCTGCAGACCTGAAGCTAGAGAATTATACAAAGTCAATTCCTGTTTCTGTGTCTCTACTCTCATCTTGGCTAGAAGGGGAATTGGAGCAGAAGGACAGCCATCTGATTGGATGCTGGGTATGTGACGGGGCTTGGTAAAAATTTTTTTGCAATTTATCAAGCCTGGAAGCTTGGCCAGTGTCTTGCTAAGGCCCAAGTCCAAGTCTGATTCAAGGAGTTCAAAAGAGCCAGTGGCCCTTTGGCCCAGAGGGGACTGTGATGGTGTAAAGAAATGCATTTTTTCCTTGGAGGTTTGAGATGAGCAAAATCTCCACTTTGCATTTTAACTTTCTTTTTACCTCTGAGCAGAGAACATGCTTGGGGGTCAGTTCAATTGCTTCCCAGACATATCTTGGCTCACCTTCATACAAATGCTAATAGATCTAGCAGGAGAGATAATGAGTGGGTCAAGCTCTTCCCCTTCTACAGGCAGGGAACAGATATTTGGGAGACTTTAGAACAGATCCAGGAATAATCTCCAGGAAGAAGCCCCAAGAAATGCTTATTTATGACGGCGTGACCTGGTCAGTGAGTGGAGAAACAGATATGATGATAACTCCTTGCAGAAAGAAGAAGGTCTCTTTTCTTGGGATGTAGCATTCAGGAGAGCAGGCAGACCTCTCCACTGAGAAGGCAGCCATTTTGACCATGTCCTCACCTGAAGAGCTAGAGGAAGCTTCAAGGAAATTGAAACTCTGTAGAGATCTAGAACTCCTAAGCTAAAGGAGCCTGTCCTATATTTTAACGTCTGATAGGACATGCATAGAGAGAAGGACAGAAGATGTGTGTTTTACCCATTCCTTTTGAATCCCTTGCTCAATCTGGTGCTGTGCTAAAAGTATGCATGCAAACATTTTCTTTTTAATAAAGACTTTACAACTTTTGATGCTAGCAGTGGTTCTCTGTACCACATAGACCTCCACTGTCCCTGCCATGCTATTTTAAAAGGGGCAACAAGGGAAAGGCAGGCAGTTGGCAAGTGGCTGTTCCTCCAAGGGTGCACAAGGCAGTAAACTGTCCTCATGGTGACCAGACGCTGGGCAGTGGGAGAGACAGAGGCAAGGCCTCAGAACTTGGAAGGGAAGCTGGGAGTCCTGACCCTCACAGTGCGCAGTTCCATACAAAAGTCAGGTGGTGGCAGTGAGCTACCCGAGAGTGGAAGAAGAGCCTCTCCAGGGGTTGATAAAAACCTAGGAGGGCAGGGCAGAATAGGGCCTGCAGGCTAGAGCAGGCACATCCTGCCACGGATGGCTTCCGTGAACCACATGTGGTTCCAGAGGAGAAGTCTCCACTATGATGACCATCTGTAGTTTGATGCATCTTACTACCTGTTTAAATGGTCATGTCAATTTCCTCAGGCCCAACATCAGCAGCTAGCATTGCCTGTAAAAGAGCTTCCCTGCCAAGCACGTAAACTTCCTGGCCCTTTCCTGCCCTTCCGGGGACTTGCCAGTGCCCAGTATGGGATCTGCTATTGCCCTACCTCCTCTCTTGGGCCTGGGACAGGCCTGGAAGGGGCAGAGAGGGGCCAGGAATCATTTATTTATTATTTTCGATTTGTATCCCGCCTTGCCAGAGAACCAGCTCAAGGCGGCAAACAGACATTAAAAGCAATAAAACAGTAAATACAATAAGATACAATAAAATATACATAAACAACTGCCTAACATCATAAAATTCTAACAAGAGCAATGCAGATGATGGTGGCTTCAATATACAATCCCATAGAGGGAGGCAGTATCCACCAGTGTTTCATATGGGCCATAGCGTGTTCCGGTGGCAGATTCATCAGTGGCAGCTCCTAGTCGAAGGCCTGGTGGAAGAGCTCTGTTTTACAGGCCCTGCGGAACTGTAAAAGGTCCCGCAGGGCCCTGATGTTATCCAGGAGCTCATTCCACCAGTGTGGAGCTGCCACTGAAAAGGCCCTGGCTCTAGTTGCGGCCAACCTGGCGGTTCTCGGGCCAGGGAGAGTCAGGCGATTCTGTGTCCCTGACCTCAGTGCTCTCTGGGGCGCATGTGGGGAAAGGCCACATTTGGGCCTAGGATTGCCAGCTCTAGGTTGGGAAATTCCTGGAGATTTTGGGGAGTGGAGTCTGAGGAGGGTGTGGTTAGGGGAGGGGAGAGACTTCATCCGGGGACAATGCTATAGAGCCCACCCTTCAGAGCAGCCCTTTTCTGCAGGTGAATTGATCTCTGTAGTCCGGAGAGCAATTGTAATACCGGGAGATCTCCAGACCCCACGTAGAGGTTGGCTACTCTGTGCGCTCCGGCCTGGCCAAGGAAGAGGAGGTGGCTTTGATGCTGAAGAGCTGGTGGTGGACGAAGAGGCTGAGAAATAATGGGGGGAGGAAGAGGGGCTTGCTGCAGAGGAAGAGGCAGAAGTGGCCCCTCTTCAGCACCCATGGTGGGTCCCCCGGCCCCAGAGCCCATGGAATCCTGAAACGTCCTTGAACTGACAGCTCCAAATCGAGGTTTGTATTTTGAGTTGGCCTTTTACAAGCTGATAACCGGTATGATGGCATTGCCATGAAACGTCTCGTGCCTCTACAGCAGTCAAGGTGTGATGCTGTTTTCACTTAGCGGCTGGACTCTTGCTGTTTTGTGCGATTTTACTCAAATGGGCTTGTTTTGCGCTCCTCGAGACCCGCGGGAGACCTTGTTTCCCTTGTCAATGAGGATCCCCATCCAGTGCCAACATCCAGCGTTGTTGAGTTTCCTCCTCAGCTCTTTACGGCACGGGGGGCTTTTATTACACCTCACACCGGGGCCTTCCGGCTCTTTTTCAGAACCTTCCCTTCTATTGGAAAATCAATGGGAGCCTGGCCTTTTCTTGCTGACTTGCCTATAAATAAGCCTAACTCTTTAAGCCTCTTTTCTTTCTCCTATTGATTTTCTCCATCTTGCTGGGTTTCCCCTGAAAGCTGGACCAACTATGCTCTTGTTAGAGGTGGACTTCTGACTGGTTCCTTGGAGACACAGCGGACACAAAAGATCAGAAAACCCCTGCGTGGAGGAAGAAGGGGGGGAGGAGGACTGAATTCCACATCCAGGTGGGTCTTGGCCAGTGCTTATTAGACCTGAATATCAAACTAGCAAAACGTGACCTACAGAGTGCGCATGAAGGAATCCTGGAAGTGCAACATGTCTGTTCTTCTGACACAAAGACATCCTGTGTCTGCACCTACCCCCAAACCCCTGCCCATGAAGGTCAGGCCATTCAGTGTCAGGAGAGCAGGGCTAGCCCCCACTGCAGGCTACACTACAGGAGTCACGGTGAAGTATGTTCCCCAGCCTTGCAGGAAGAAACACAGAATTAAGAGTCAGTTTGGTGGAGTGGTTCGGAGCACGGACTCTAATCTGGGAGAACCGGGTTTGATTCCCCACTGCTACACATGCAGCTGCTGGCATGACCTTGGGTCAGTCACAGTTCTCTCAGAGCTGTTCTGGGAAGACCAGTTCTCAAAAGAGCTCTCTCAGCCCCACCTACCTCACAGGGTGTCTGTTGTGGGGAGTAGAAGGGAAAGGAGATCGTAAGCCGCACTGAGGCTCCTTTGGGTAGTGGAGGGCGGGGCATAAATCCAATCTCTTCTTTTTCTTCTTAAGCTGGTTTCTGCTTCTGGGTCATGAGTGTGACAGAGCATGTAGATTTAGCTTTTATACTTCTAAACAATACGTGTCTAAAGCATCACTGGAATGAAAAGGGAAATATAGGGAACTAGGAAGAATGCCCGTTGTGGAACTGAAGACAACGGGGTGTTAGCCTGGCCGCGGGTGGGGGTCGCCATCTCCATCTGCCCCCTTCACGGCGAAGCTGGCTGTCCTGCCCTGCACGGTCGAGGCTCCAGTGGGCTGAGGCGCCTGGCCTCCCCCTCCCCCCGGCACCCCTGACCGTTCGAGGTGCCGGCAGGGGAAGCTGGCCAGGCTTACCCGTCTCCCTGCAATGGGCGCGAGGCCGGCCGGGCGCAGGGCACCGCCCACTTCCCGCCCCCCCCAACTCGGGGAAGCAGCCCGCATTCCCCCTCACAGGGTTGAGGCACCGGCAGGTCAAGGCGCCTGGGTTGGCCGCTCCCACCATGACCCCCGGCCGAGCAAGGCCCCAGCGGGGCAAGCGGACCGGGCTTGTCCATCTCCCTGCAGTGGGCAGCAGCTTGGGTGGCCAGCTGTGGGCCCACATCTCCTTCCCCTGCCCCCTCTCCTCTGCCCTCCTGCCGCGCAGTTGAGGCTCCAGCGAGCGAAGCCGCCTGGCCTTGCTGCCCCCCCGCCCGATCGAGGCGCCGGCGGGGGAAGCCGGCCAGGCTCACCCCTCTCCTCGTAATAGGCGCGAGCCGAGCACAGGGCGCCATCCACTTCCCGGTCTCCCCAACCCGGGGAAGCAGCCCACACTCCCCCCTGCGGGGTCGAAGCCCTGGCAGGTCAAGTCGCCTGGGTTGGCCGGTCCCGCCACCCCCCTGGCTGAGCGAGTCCCCAGCGGGGCAAGCGGACCAGGCTCGTCCGTCTCCGTGCAATGGGCGGCAGCTCGGGTGGCCGGCTGCGGGCCCGAGTCTCCTTCCCCGGCCCCCTCTTTTCGGCACTCCCTCCGCGCGCTTGAGCCCCCGGCGGGCCAAGCCACTTGGCCTTGTCCGTCCCTGCCATGGGGCGACGGGACAGGCTGGGCCTGGCTCCCCAGCCGGCCTCAGCCGCAGTGGCACAGCGCCATCTCCCCTCATATGCAGACCGCACGGGGGAAGAGCGAGGGAACGGGCCACCCCCAGCGCCTTTCCAGGTAGCTGGGTGGAGCCAGCGCATGTCGGCCTTCAATGTACAATCCCATAGAGGGAAGCAGTATCCACCGGTGTTTCATATGGGCCCGAGTGAGGGTGTCTGGCCAGTGGAAACTGAGGGCGAGTGGAAACTGAGGGCGAAAGGGTGGCAGCACAGCGAATGGAGAGGGACGCCCTGTGAGTGACACACCAGGGCGCCAACCAATTCTGAAGCGTGTGGAATGTTCTAGAGAAGTGCCACCATCATTCGGCTTTAATTTATAAGAGAGATTATGGGTGACACAAGTTGGGTTATGGTTGCCCTATTAAGTTCATTCACACATTCACATGGAGATTAACCTTTAAAAATCTCTCCATCACTCCATATAATTCCAAATGCTGCAAGGATGAACGAAGGGCTTTGGCCTTCCCTCCTGCATCATTTTCCCAATGGCAGAGGGACTCTTTGCCCCTTCCTTGGGTTTCATACACAGCAGGGAGTGAAGGTTAGTCTGCGCCCAAACGTGTGACTGGGTTGGGCACTTATGTCCTGACTGGTGTCACACATAACATGTATTTTGCCTCTTATTGGTACAGAGAAAGAGGAGACCCTTCATCAGAGCAGCGTCTGCTGGTATGAATGAGGGAAATGACTGATGGAGCCTTTTGAGAGGGGCAGAGATGGCTCGAAAGCACTTCTGCAGCCCTCCAAAAACGAGCACCTCTCATCTTAGGAAACAAAATGGTCCTGCAGGTTTTCAGCATGGTTCAGTTTGAATCTAGACAAATGTCATCGGTGGCAGGTGCTATGACAACAAACAGAAAGGCCCCTCCTGTTATAAAATTACTGCAATAAAAGAACTGGGGAGGGAGATGAAGGACTAACTGATAAACATGCCAATCCTTATATTTTAAAATATTTATACGCGGACGAGCCACCAAAAGCATGAAGGGAGGTTTGTTCCAGCGGCTCATATGCACGGAACGCAAGTAATCAATTCAGATTCTCATGCTGAACGTAGAACCCGCCTGGACCAGAGGTAAGAAGCACAGTACATCAGTCCTGAAATAATGATGCTCCTTGGCAGAAATTGTAAGTTTCGGGGGTGGAAACTAGGCCCCGTAGTCCAGCTGCGCAGTTATGTAGAGGCCACCTTATTTCCCCTCCCTTCTGAGGTCAAGGCAAGGCCCCCACGGACGGCAATCACGGCTGGCGTCGTTTCCGGCATTGCCAGCGGGATGCGGCCACAGCTCATTGTGTTCAGGATGCAGCTGCGGAACTGCACGGGGCAGAAAAACGTAGAGACAGTAAGATCAGACAAGATCCAGTTGACCTCGGAGACCATGAAAGGAGGTGAGGGCAAAAGATGGCTTCTTGGCTCTGCTACCTCCCAGGGCTCAAATTCATGCCCACAGAGGAGAGTTCCTCCTTCCCTCCCACACTTAGGGGATGTCGATAAGCGTTTTTCTTTTAACCTCAGCTCACAAGCAAATGCATACACAACCCTCCCCCTTGCATGTTGCTAGTTCCCAAGGCACTCACCTGCTTGTTCATGAAGACATAAATGACGGGGTTGTACACTGTGGCTGTCTTGGAGAAATAGGATGGCAGAGAGGCGAGTGCCGGCTGGATGGAGAGGTCCTTGCTGGTGGCGACCACCATGGCAAAAGTGGCGTAGGGCAGCCAGCAGACAAGAAAGGCCATCACCATAGTGATGACCATCCGGGTCACCTCCCTCTCCGCACGCTGGGTTGTCTCTTGTTCTTTCTGCTGAGCCGCGACCTGCGGGGAGGATGAGGAAAGCCACGAAAGAACAAACGCCTCACTGGTCTGCAATGATGCCTATAAAATGGCACACATCCAGGGGACGCTTGGCTAACCAGTAATGTTCCCATGTGATGAGCATCTGGGATTTCAGTAAAGGTCACAAGGGATATCTAAAGAATCAAGCTAAAATCTCAGTGCCGGCTCTGGAAATGAGAGACGTTTGAAAGTCAGGCTTATACTTCAAAGAGCGTACTAAAGCCATTCCCGGCTGCAGCAGAACAAGGGGCCCAAACAGCCAGGCCACCTAACATTTGCAACACCTTGATTTCGCTGGGTCTTTCTTGCGGAACCTCTCGTAGCCGGTTCACATAGGACATCTGGGTTGAGGGGGGTCAGCGCTGCTGTTGTTGCTTGGCTTAACAGCAGCGTTTGACATGGTCGACTACGATCTTATGACCCACCGCCTCGCTGCTGTGGGGATACTGGGGACAGCATTGCAATGGCTAGTCTCCTTTTTCCATGGTTGGGGACATAACATGGTGCTTGGGGAAAGGGTTTCTTTGTGTTACCCTTTGGTATGTGGCATGTTGGGGGGGTGATCCTCTCACCCATGTAGTTTAACACCTACATGCAACCCCTTGCCCAGTTAATCTGGGATGTTGGGCTGGGTTGTCACCAGTATGCTGATGACACCCAGCTGTATCTGCTGATGGGCGGACAGAAGCACTCCATCCCAGATGTTCTAGCCAAGACTTTGGAGGCTACGGTTGGTTGGTCGCAGCAGAGCCGGCTGAAATTAAAGACATTGAAGACGGAGGTCCTGTGCCTGAGTTGTGGCGGGGTGGGATTGGGAATCCAACTCCGAACCCTTGGCGGGGCGTCATTAACGCCAGCGCCTTCAGTGAAGAGTCTAGGAGTGATCCTGGATGCCTTGCTGTCAATGGAGGCCCAGGCCATGAATGTTGTCATCTTTGGCTGGTCAGGCAACTGGTTCCCTATCTCTCCTCCTCTGACTTGGCCACAGTGATCCGTGCAATGGTCACCTCCAGGCTAGACTATTGTAATGAGAAAGGAGAACTATTGGTCAGGTTAGAATGGATAAAAGGAGTAATTAACACATGGAATTCACTGCCACAGGAGGTGGTGGCGGCAACAAGCATGGACGGCTTCAAGAGGGAATTAGATAAACATATGGAGCAGAGGTCCATCAGTGGCTATTAGCCACAAGGTATGGATTGGGACTCTGGGACAGGTGATACTCTGTATTCTTGGTGCTTGGGGGGGGTCAAGAGTGGGAGGGCTTCTAATGTCCTAGCCCCACCGCTGGACCTCCTGATGGCACCTGGTATTTTTGGCCACTGTGTGACACAGAGTGTTGGACTGGATGGGCCATTGGCCTGATCCAACATTGGCTTTTCTTATGTTCGTATGTTCTTAAATAAAGCAAAAAAATTACAAAATGGTTCACAAATTTATCTGGATAAATCATGGAGACTATGGTCTATGCTGCTGCATGTAGCTTATTGTAAGTAGGATCCTATTATGTAATTTTATTAATGGGCGTTGCGTTAATACTTATGCCAGGCCTCAGTTTTTTCTGGTGGTTTGAATCCTCATGCCTTGTTTATTGAATGTCCCATGTTTTTGACTGCACTGATTCGTTAAGTGTAATCCACCTTGCCCCTGTGAGAAAGGCAGACTATAGGTAACGTAAATAACATACATAGATAGATACATAGATCCTCTCCAGGATCTCAGACTGAGCAGGGCGTTTCGCAATACCTGCTGGGATTGCCAGGTCGGATCAACCCGGTGGCTGGGGAGAGACTTCTCATGAGTGGGGGGACCACACGATGTGCACGCGATATAATGATGTCATGCAGAAGAGACATCACGTCGGTGATGTTGTACAGTGACACTCTGGTATTTGGGGCAAAACTTTATGGTTACCATAGAGTTTTGCCCAAAATACCAGAGTGTCGCCAATGTGATGACATCACTTCTGTGTGATGTCATTATGTTGCCTTTGGGGACGGGATTCCCCCCCCCACTGAACAGCTGGCCGGTGGCAGGGGAAAGGCCCAAAAATTGGGGGATCCTCCACCCCCTGCTGGGGAATGGCATCCCTAATACCTGCTAGCTGAGATGGCAACCTACTGGTGATCCCGGGGATTGAACCTTTACATCTGCATAGCATGTGCCCTGTAACCAAACCACGCATAGCCTCGGGGTACTCACTGCTCGCAATGTCAATAGCAAGTTGGCGTAGGAGAAGATAATCATGCCAAGAGGCAGAGCGAAGCACATCACAAACAAGGCCATGATGTAGCTGTTATTGTTGGTACCGCCCATGTACCAGTTGGGTCCACAGGATGTTCCTAAGCCTGGGAATGAAGCAAGTGGGAAATTAATCCAAAGTCATCGGAGAAATCCAGGTGGGTAGCCATGTTGATCTGAAGCAGCAGAACAAAATTTGAGTCCAGTGGCACCTTTAAGACCAACAAAGTTTCATTCTGGGTATAAGCTTTCGTGTGCATGCAGAACAAAACGTTGTTGGTCTGTTCATCAGAGAAATGAGGGCCTTCAGAAAGGGAATCTATGTTGTGCTCTGCTCAAATTAAGAGACATTCCGGATGGAAGGATTCCTGATCTTAGAGACTGGCTTTCAAAATCACAGTGGAAGTTATGTTTGTGTCACTTGAGGTTTGCCTCCATCAGATTTTAAAGGTTGAATTTTAAAAGGGGGGAGGGGGGCCGGCGGCGCAAAGAGAGACGAGAAACCCACAGCGTTTGTGTCAAAAACAAACAGCCACTGCCGTTTCTCTGAACGTTTTGTTCTGGAATATTGACAGAGCTCCCTGGAACATTAACAGAGGCTAGCTCCCAGCAGGCCTTGATTAACTGGAGCCTTTGGAAATCCATCAGAGTTGGTCGGCACTCTATGGCATGGGACAAAAAGTTGATCAGAGACAAACTGACAGTTGCTACAGGAGACTTGAAGGCAGTGTGCTGTTGCAGGGGGGGGGCTGGCTCTCTGTGGCATCTGGGGTTTGCCGCCCTGATTCAAAGATGGAAAGAGCGGATTGTCCAGAAAGAGAAGAGATTTTGATCCAGCTCACCAGCATCCTGAAATTAATTCTTTAAATCAGAGCATCATGAGGAGAGTGAGGCCCTTTCTACACTGGAGAATCTGAGGAGTAAAAGCCTTAAGGGCTGACTTCACGGTTGCACACATTCCCTCTGCACCGGTTCCTCCCCCCTCCGGTTTATTTGTTTGTGTATTGTGTATGCATTCTGCATCTACAAGCAAAACCTGCAATTTTTGCCTCATTGATATGGAAACGTTGTGTGATGTTGTGTGGTTGTTGGAAAGGCAAACATCTTCCAAAACTTTTAACTGCAGACCCAACCTCTCCCTCCCTCTGTGATTCTGCAAAAAGAAAGGGAAGGGGAAATCCAGACCCACACATGCAAGACTGACACATTTGAGAGCAGGGAATCCCCTAGTCCTTTATATTTACTGATTCCTTCTTATGTTCTCTCTGGCTTTTTAAAAGTTTGCCTGAGTGGGAGGACACGTCCTGTTTCGTCTTTGGAGAAGGAAGGCAATAAAACAGAACGGGCAGGGAGCGTCAACCTAAAGAGAGAGGGGCGTAAACGGGGGAGGCCAGTGGGCAGCACTTAAATACCCGCAGAAACGATTCTACTTTAGAAAGGATTAGGACTTCAAAAGTGGATGAGAACAAAGAATAGCTGCAAAAGGAGTTTTGGTAACTGCGGGGCAACTGTGTGCTGGAAGCAGTCTGAATGCAGATTCCTGTAAAACAAATGCCAACTGGAAGTGAAAGTGGGAGGGAATGCAGAATGGAAGAATAGGATGCACTCAGAAACCGGGGCAAAATATGGGTGCAGAAAGGGGCTTAGACAACAGCCTTATCCATGAGGCTCATCCCTTTTAAAACTCCTAATCCTTGCACTTGCAAAGACAGCACATCTCTTTCCATTTCAGTAATTGCATACCCAGCAGTCTTACCTTCTGGGACGTAGCTGCTCCAGCCCAACAATGGGGGGACCGTCCAAACTAATGACCACACCCATGTATAAAGGCAGCCAATCACTGCATGCCTTTGCTGGAACTGGAAACCTCCCACAGGTTTGCAGATCACCAGATACCTCTCGAAGGCCAAGATCGCCAAGGACCAAAGGCCCACAATCCCTGAAAGAGGGACAAAAATACCAGGAGGCCCAAATACAGGACCAAGCAAGTTCTCTTGGATTTCTTACTCTGAAAAATGGAAGTAACAGGCAGCTTTCTGGTCAAGGACCTCACCAAGCATTCCTTGAGTACCAGGGCACATTCTGGAAAGAACTTCACTGTGTACCCCGTGACCAATATATATATGGCACAAATAACATTCTAAGAATGCTTGGGACACAATGAAACCGCTCTAGTGCTAACCAAATTCCTCTCTTAAGTAATGTTTAACATCATCACCATAGGGCACAGATACCCTTCCTCCCTAGGCAGGGCTTCAAGACCTCTGCTGTGGCCAGATCTCACTTTGAGAGGTAGGGGTAGCAAAATGGCTGGAAGGGTGTTTCATCTCCAAGGCGTCTGAGCTGAGGAGGATTCAGCCCTTAGGTGGAGGAAGTTGGTTGTCCCTCACCACCCCGAAGCACTTTGCCAGGCTCACAGTCTTCCTGGCTGAAGGGGGATTCCCCTTCTTTAAAAGGCAGAACAGTACCCGCACAAGCTACCACCTACCTTACAGGGTGTCTGTTGTGGGGAGTGGAAGGGAAAGGAGATTGTAAGCCGCTCTGAGACACCTTTGGGTAGTGAAGGGCCATGGGGTATAAATCCAATCTCTTCTCTTCTTCTTCTTCTTTTACCTCACAGGGTGTCTGTTGTGGGGAGGGGAAGGGAAAGGAGTTTGTCAGCCGCTCTGAGACTCCTTCGGGTAGTGAAGGGTGGGGTATAAATCCAATCTCTTCTCTTCTTCTTCTACCTCACAGGGTGTCTGTTGTGGGGAGGGGAAGGGAAAGGAGTTTGTGAGCCACTCTGAGACACCTTTGGGTAGTGAAGGGCGGGGTATAAATCCAATCTCCTCCGCCTCCTCCTCCTCCTCTTCTTCTTCCTTCTTCCTTCTTCTAAGCAGGAGAAGGCTGCTTTTGTTTAGTTCTTAGAATGGAAAATGTCATCTCACCAATCGTAAGCATTTCTTCAAATAGTCTTTGAGTGAGTGAACTGGCGGACCACAGGGGCCGGGCACCCACTGGCCCCACCCTGGCTATCACTCGAATTAGTTTCAGGATAGCTGTGTTGGTCTCCAGTAAAACAATTAGATTTGAGCCAAGCAGCACCGTAGAGACCAACCAGAACTTCAGTGTTTCAAGAGTCAAAACTTCTTTCATCAAATATCTAACAAAGGGAGCTTGGACTCTTATCCCCCCCCCCCAAATCCTGTTCCTCTCGGAGATGCTACTGAACTTGAATCTAGCTAGGGTCACTAAGGGAATGTTCTCCAAAGGAGCTGACTTCTGCTGTCTAGAGATCAGTTGTAATTCTGGGGATCTCAAGGTCCCACCTCGAGGTAGCTCTGGATGGATGACTTCCCCCCTGACCCAGCCAAAAATACCCGCCTGCAGGTTCTCTTTGCTGAACCAGAAACATCGGATACATATGGGATACAACAACCATTTTGCACTGCAGTGTACACCTGGGCACAGGGAACGTGGGTGGAGGCGTGTGTTCTCGTTTGTGGTGCTGGGCACCGGAAAGCCCCACCTCCTTGCTTGGGCCACTAAACAAAAGCAGCCTTCTCCTGCTTAGAAGAAGAAAGAAGGAAGAAGAGGAGGAGGAGGAGGAGGAGGAGGAAGAGATTTGATTTATACCCCGCCCTTCACTACCCAAAGGTGTCTCAGAGCGGCTTACAAACTCCTTTCCCTTCCCCTCCCCACAACAGACACCCTGTGAGGTGGGTGGGGCTGAGAGAGCTTTGAGAGAACTGCTCCTGAGAGAACAGCTCCAAGAGAACTTGTGACTGACCCAAGGTCACACCAGCAGCTGCATGCGGAGGAGTTGGGAATCAAACCTGGTTCTCCAGATTAACCTGGCTCTTAACTGCTACACGAAACCAGCTCTCTGTGCTGTTTCACGTGGATTTAGAGCCCTGCAGTACCCTGTTAGGGGACCCACTCATCCACTTGCAAGTTTCTGGCTGCAGGCCTGTTTGTAGGATTTAAGAAGAGCTCATTACCGTGTGATATCATGCCTCTAAGGTTTTCTGGGGAAGTGTAAAAATGTGTTTAGAGTGTTTTCATTTCACAAGCAGCATTCAGAGAAGGAATGCCTCCCTTCGTAAATCAGGTGTGCCAAAATGTTGTCATTTTATTGGGTTTTTAATAGACATTTCGAACAACCGCTTTGAGGATTTTTACTGGGTGGCTGGTATTCAGAAATATATAATGTTATGGATCTACAAGAGTAAGCTAGAAAACGCTCCTTTCAGCCTGCTTCTTCTTCCAAGCTGGGCAGGATAGTGTACCTCCTCCATTTTATGCTCACGGCAGTCCTGCACAGGGAGCTGAGAGAGCTCTGAGAGAACTGCTCTTGAGAGAACAGCTCTGAGAGAACTTAGCCCCCCCCCAATCCAGTATGGAGCTGACAGTACTGATACACACTCCTGCACAGTAGGTTAGGATGACAGAAAGTCTGCAAGGTTCAAGGCTGAGGGCCTTACGCAGTCCTCAGGCTGGGTCTGAGTCTGCCCTGGGTCCTAATGAGCAGGTGTGCCTTGCAAATTTCTTGCTGGGAAGTTAGTTTTCTGGTATGGGGGGAGGCCCTGATTCACAGTGGAATCAAAGTGCGCAGGGGGAAGGCGCTGAAGCCCCCCTCCATGCAATTTCCCCCCATCTGAAACAATCCTGAGGGATGTTATTTGGACCATTGGAGAATCCTACATGAACCCCATAAGTACACATGGAACCCTCAATGGGACAAATGGTGTCTCCCAGAGGAAGGCAGCACAGAGGGAAGGCGTTAAGTTCCTTCTGTTCCACACGCTGTGGTCCGAGCTTGAATCAGGGCCCCCCCCCCCATACCTAGGAATTGGGTTCTAACTATGGAACTAGGGTTGCCACATCCCATCTCCTTCCCAGTGAGGGGATGGGGGGCAGTCCGGGAGGGGGAGGGGCCGTCCCAATGCGGTGACATCATGCAGAGTTACATCATCACATCGGGGACACTGTGCCATGCACACACACACACCCTCCGTTTCCCCCCAACCATTTAAAGGGAACCTTCCTTTTAAATGGTTGGGGGGGGGGGAGCAGGTGCCACGCTTGCCTGTCCTGCAAGCTGCAGATTCATGGCTTGCGGGGCAGGGGTGCATGGCGCCCACTCTTTTCAAGCGGGGCCATGGATGACTGTTGGGGGACAGGGCTTTCTCACACCAGCCAGCTGGCCAGCATCTGGGGGGAGCTCCAAAACCTGGGGCATCCCCTGCCCCCACCTGGGTCCTGGCAGCCCTACATGGAACATCCAGTGCATCTCTGACTGTCAGGCCCTGTGGCAGACCTGTACACAACCTGAGCGCTGTCTAACACGGGAGCCCCCGATATGGCGCATGCAAGCACCACGGGGCCCTCTGACAGATATCCTGGTGCCCACCGACTACTTTAGAAACTGGGTAGGTCCAGGGGGGGCTTTTGCCCAGAAAGGCTTTTGATTGGCCACTGGAGATCTGATTGGCTGTGCGGATTTTCAAAGATATTGCTATGGCAACAGTTGCCACTGCAGCACAGGGATGTTTACTGTGGGACTGAAGGTCAGCTGCGGCGGCCATTTTGTGTCTGGCTTCACCTCCCGTGGCAGCCATTTTGTGGTGGTGGCAGCCACCACGCCGTCTCAGACTGCCAACGATGCCTGCAGCTCAGAGAGGTTGGGGCCAATGTTCCCTCTAAGCTGAGTTACTGTGAGCTAGCCATGATTTCCAGGCACGGGCACACGTACACACACAAATGCAAAAATACCCCCCCTCAAAAAAAAGGTTAGAGACCCCTGGTTTAACTTGTCATTGGGCCTCACATAGAAGAAGAAGAGATTGGCTTTATACCCCACCCTTCACTCGGAGTCTCAGAGCGGCTTACAAACTCCTTTCCCTCCCCCTCCCCACAAGAGACACCCTGTGAGGTAGGTGGGGCTGAGAGAGCTCTCTCAAGAACGGTCCTTGAGAGAACAGCTCTGACAGAACTATGGCTTGCCCAAGGTCATCCAGCAGCTGCAAGTGGAGGAGTGGGGAATCAAACCCAGTTCTCCCGGATTAGAGTCCGCGCAGTTAACCACTACACCAAACTGACTCCCAACATGGAGTTGGGAACTGAACATGGGTCTCCTTCCTTAATCCTAACCTGCAATGCTAACCACTGTGCTCCATTAGCTCTCGTGTCAGCTCTGCCTCAGCTGCAATTTCATGAGCTGCCCTCCTTGCCTCAACCTTCGCCCCCCCCCAATATGGAGCTAACAATAGTGATACCCACCCAGCCACGGGTGTTGTGACGATTGACTCTACCTGTTAAGGAGACCATGAACCCTTCAAACCGGCACACTGTCTTGCCAAACACGAAGAAGCCGACGGCGTTGTTGGCAAAGCTGATGGTACTTCCAAAGAAGGTGACTAGGAGGTCGGCTGTCGCCAGGTTCACCAGGATGTAGTTCAAAGGGGAGCGGAGTTTCTTGAACCGGACAGAGACCGCGATCACTAGCCCATTCGCCAGGGATGCGGAGATGGTCACCGCCCCCATGAGCACAGCCACTGAGGTGTAGACGCTTCGTGAGGCCTGGTGGGGCCACTGTGGCCCGTCGAAGGGGCCGAGCGTCCCATTCCTTAGGGAAGCCCGGGATGCATTTGCAGTTTGCATGTCAAGGGTATCGGTGGTCTCGACCTGTCAAGGGCAAGCTGGCAACCGATCTTGGAGAGCTGCAGGCCACCTTTATACAACCACAGGCGCGTCCGGAACCCAAGGAACGCCTTGGCATTAAGACACCGTAAGCTTTCTTAAGCCCTCCCAGGTCCCCCTAATCAGCTCTTCCCTTGAAAAGCAGATGAAGCCGGGAGAATTTTGCTTACTGTCTTGATGAGCAAAAGCCATCCCCATTAAAATGAGTGGGACTTTATGCCAACCTAAGGGGGTGGGCTGCTTAGTTTAAGCATCTGAAAAGACAGGTGCCGGAAAAGAGGGGATTGTTTGCGCCTGCCCCATGATTATCCCAAAGAGTCATTATGGGAAATTGCTGGTGCAGGCACCAGGACACCCCCCCCTCCTGTTCGAGAAGGATGGCATTTGGTTTTGTTTTTCCCATGTGTGATCCGGAGGTGGTCCGTGGAGCTTCTCTCACTATAAAACGTGGGAGAGCAATAGAGAAGTCAGAACCACTCCGGCCAAGCAGGTAAGACCTCCATCCCCTTGAGGGAGTCTCAGAGCGGCTGACAATCCCCTTTCCCTCCCCCTCCCCACAACAGGCACCCTGTGAGGTAGGTGGGGCTGAGAGAGCTCTCTCTAGAACCGCCCTTAAGAGAACAGCTCTGAAAGAACTTGTGACTGACCCAAGGTCACACCAGCAGCTGCACGTGGAGCAGTGGGGAATCAAACCCGGTTCTCCCAGATTAGAGTCCGGGCTCTTAACCACTGCACCGAACTGGCTTTGCCCCAGCTGAAGCTTCCAAACAGTCTTCAAAGGCTAACCTAAGCTGGGTGGTGATCAGAGCGTGTACATGTGTGGCCCAATCATGTTTCTTGAGAAGGTATCAAAGCTGGTACGCCACTGACTAAAGCTGCTACGGGCCAAGGATGAAATGTGCACTTCTGTCTGTAGACACAAATCTAAGATTTCCCCCCAGGTTGTGAACCTGCTCTTTAGAGGAGAAGGAGAAAAGCATCACAGCCAGAACAGGTTGAAGCTGTAATCCCTGACTGATTCCAATCATTTCAAACCACCCCCCCCCCCCCTGGACTGAGCTTTGGTTTGCCGGCCCTCTTTCAGCCCCGCATCTCTCTGTCCAGGCAACTAAATACAGGGGCTCCGCTGCAGTGGCTACAAGCCCTCCTGAGACTTAACCCAGATGTGTGCATTGAATTCTTTTAAAAAGCAGCCGAAGCTAGTGGCTCTCGTCACAACTTCTACTTGGGAACGCCGTTATTTCATTTAATTTACAATTTCCGAGAGACACGATTTTGATTTTTCCCCCCCTTTCTTCTTTTTTATTATTTGAGATTCTATTTATAAAGATTAAACAAATCTGACAAAAAAGATACACATAATACTGGAATACAAAATTTCGCTCTGTGTGTGTGTGTGGCGGGATGCAACTTCACGACGGTTTTCTGCAGCCGTCACATTGTAGCAAAACATCGGTATCAAACATTTAACAAGTCTTTTTTTGTTTTTGTTTTGCATGACAACCACCAACTTGCATGCAATCTTTTTAGGTATATTTATATATTGTATAATATGTACATACAGTTCCAGTAAAAAAAGGCTTTGATACAAAACAAAAGGATTCCACACGGGGCATGTCTTAACGGTAGTTGGAAAAACCAACAGAACGGCAAAATGTGTGCTTCAACAGAGAGTAATGTTATGTTATCGTCAAGAACAAGGCATGGATCCTGGCTTTTCTGTGGGTTCCTTCACGTGTTGTTCTCTACATGGGGATAATCCATTGCACAGCCCTACATGGGGATAATCCATTGTGCAGGAAAAATCGTGCATGCTCTCATACTGTTGCAGGTGTGCTACAAGGATTTATTTTGTTACAAGGGGCGTTTCTGCATTCTTATTTCCCTCCCTTGTAAGTTCTTGTTTCTTTTTTTGGGGGGGGGGTCCTGTTCCACATGTGTTTGCTCCTGTAGTGGTCGATTCGATATCACACTGGTTTATGTCCAACATAAAAAAACCTGCAAGGAGATATGCTGGAAATAAACAGGTGTAATATTGAATCGACCACTAGAGGGAGCAAAACGCATGCAGAACAGGGGGAAAACCCCCAACAGGAACTTACAAGTGAGGAACATGAGAATGATGAGGAAAAGCTCAAGGACATGGAGAAGAAAACTGAAGTAGGCAGCCCTGAGACCCTTCGGGCATTTTCACAAGCAAGCTGTAAACTGGCTCTTGCTTCTGGTGGGTATGTAATAAAGAACACAAAAACTACAACGGCCAGAGGACTCATCAGCGTAACAAATGCCTCTCTCTTTTGCATTAGCAGCAGCCAGAAGTTCACAAGCAGCACAAGGAAGGTGCAAAGGTGATTTGATAACAAAGATAACCATATATGTTAGAGCGTGTGTTTGAAACCCCTGCTTGCCAGTTAAAGTATCAGAACAGTTAACGCAACAGAAAAGGAACACGGCATGATTGTCCAAAGAAAACTCATCTATATAATGGAGCTCTTTAAAAAAAAGGATGTTGAAACTACTCCACGACTGAAGATTTTCTTGGAAGTAACAATCTTATAACATTGAGAGAGAAAAAATAAAAGCAGAATTTTAAAGACAGAGATCTGTCCGAGCACAGAAGACATTTTTCCCACCTGCAGAGAATACATGCATAGGGCATAAATGGTGAATATGTTAGTCAGACAGACTTCCCTTGTAAAAAACAACTGCACAGTTACCAGGAGGTTCTGAACTCATGCAGCATTTTCCAGGCCTTTCTCCATGGGACCTGCAAGTGATAATGGCTCTCTGAGCCCCCACAACAGGAAAAGTGTACCTTGTACTTCCTGTTTCCTCAGGGCAACATGTGAGAAATGCCTTTGTTTGTGGGTAGCTGTCTAAATAGGAGCTTAGATTTGCCAGGAAATCTGTAAACTAATATCATGAGAACTAGCGTCACGTGAAATCCGTAAAAGAAAAGGCCAGAAAACAAAGTCTGGATGAACATACTGGTTTTTGAACGAAAAGAACTTGGACAAGAGAGTCTGAATTGTGCTATTGGCAGAACCATTAAAAAAAAAAATCCGAGTAATTTTGTTTTTAACATGCTGTGCGTTGGCCGTGGAAGTCAAAACTCGCCTTTGAATGTCGCTGAAGGGTGACTCCTCTGATGACTACTTGGGCTTGGATGGAAGCCGCTCTCTCTGGTTCGCTGTTTCAGAAAGATCAGCTCTGAACTTGCACTTAACAAAAAAGAGACTTGATAGAAGCCAGCAGAGAGAGTAAGGGGGGCCGGGAATGTCATGTTTGAAGCCAGTGACATGAAACTACACAGGAAAAGGAAGGCTTGTGGTTCCTTAAAAAATATTAGCTGCACAAAGAAGGAAAGTGGGGTGCTCCTTGGCTGTGAAAGAGCAACGGGAGGGCCCGGAGGGGAGGCTGGACTTCTGGCCTCCGAGCGCAGGTGCTGCTCTAGGAAGCAAAAACCCAAATCTTTGAAGGTCTGTTTGTATTACCCCAGGAGGGAAGGAGGCAGAAGGCAGGACTGAAGGAAGGAAGGAAGGAAGCAACTGCCTCGGTCAGCTGCACAGCCCTTAACATATATGTTTTGCACAGATCATCAGACAGGGCAAAGGGAGTGTTTGGGGGGGAAGGGGGTCAAACGGAAAGCACACTCGGCCCCTCCCCCACACCGGAAACATTGTGTGACGCATCAGAAGACCTGGACCTTCGCCCCGTCCCCCAAATCAAGAAATGGCCCCGAGAGGCGACACTTTCTTTTAGTGCTGAGATGCAATCGATGCTTTGTTGTACAAGCCACACAGACAAACAAGGGGGGAAAAAAACTCGGTATATTCTACGTTTATGTTGCCAATGAAGCCGCAAGGCAGCAAGAACAGGAGTCAGGAATATCAAATAAGTCACGATTTTAATGCATGCAGGCCTTTGGGCTACCCGCCCCCCCCGAAACTGACTGGCAATTTCAAGGCGTCCCGGAGAGATCTCTAGGACTGAAGCTCGCCAAACCACGGAAAACAGGGTGTTGCTCAGCCCCCAAGGCGTTCCCAGAAAATGGACTGTAACCCACCGCTTGTTACTAAGCCCCTTTCCCTCATTCTTGCTGACTTGGGGTGCAAACCCTTCCGGTGGAGTAAACAATAAGTCCGAAGGTGAGAGCCGCTCCTTCGTCGGGTGCTGTGCTGTGTCGGACCAGGTCCCCGGGTCCATTCGTAGGGTCAATCGCTGAGGATCGCCCCCGGCAGCTCATTCGTGAGTGTGTGCCAGCGCTCAATTTTCTTATCCTTGTTTTTCAGGCAGTCGAACCAGTGCTTCAGGCGGTCCCCCTTGGCGTTGATCCCCAGCACCACGCCACCTAACACACAAGGGACAGAGACGGTTCACTAGGGAGGGCCACAAACCCAAGAGAGGAGGAGCCAGCAGCTCCGGAGAGCTGAGTGCTGGAAGCGAAGGCATGCACAACCTCTCTTTGTGTGGAACACAACAGAACGAAGAGGGGCCAGTAGAGCTAGCCAGCAACATAGGCCGGCTTTTCAGTAGGGTAGGGGCTGCGGCTCAGTGGAAGAGCCTCTGTTGGGCACGGTTTAATCCCAGTGTAATATCCACTGACCGCCACTAGGCGCCAGCGATTTACTGCCGAGCTTAACTTCCTAGGAACAATAGGGACTAGGCTCCTGCATTTTCCTTGGGGAACCAATAGGGACTTTGGCGGGAGGTTTAAACCCACCAATAGGATCTAGGGGTGTCCCCAGGTGCTGTACATAGTTGGCCACCCGGCCAGTATTCTGTGTTCTAGTTGTGTACCAGTAACCATGCTGATCACTACATCCGTCTCTGTGATTTCTACATGCATCTAACCCACTACACAACACCCAGTTAAAAGGATCTGGCCGTTAAGTGATGTGAGAGACCTCTGCCTGAGACCCTGGACAGCCACTGCCAGTCTGGGTAGAGCAGACCTACCTTGATGGACCACTCTGTCTCCTTCCTCTTGTCTGCTCTGCTGCCGTCTCTTTATTTACCCAGATTGCTTTTCTCAGGGATTCTCCTTAGCTCATAGCCAGAAATTTGGGGTTGGTGGAGCATGGGGGGATTTTGTGGGGCAGCAGAGGGGGCGGGAGGGGGCCCTGCACCCTTCCCTGAACTCCAAGTGGCGATTTCACCACTTGGAGTTCAGGCACCCTGCTTGAAAAACAGCATTTAAAGGGTTCCCGAAATTGCTGCTTGGAGTTCAGGGAAGGCGTACAGCCGCCCCTCTCCTTCCCTTCCTGCAAGGTCAGCTAGAGGGCCCCTTTAATGTCACAGGAGGGGAGGGAGAGCAGCAGCTGTTGTGGGGGGGGTGCCTCACATTTGAGGGGGCGGAGCCCTGAAATGCCCCACTGGAGCAACGGGCCTGATTCTCTTCCTTGCTGGCTGCTCCTTTCCTAACCACCAGGAGAGCAAGATGAGCTCCCTGCAGTCTCTCTCCATCCTACCTGAGACAGCTAACTAGAACACTTTCTCCAGCTTTCCTATCCTAGTACACCGTTCCTTGGCAAGAAAGGACTTCTGCTTCCTTCCTAACGTCACACGCCTTGTGTGGACTTCACTGCCAAGGCAGCATCCCCTTTCTGCAGCGCAGACTGAGTCTTAAGTGAACATTGAGGTCCATGGAACACTCAGCCTTGATTGCCCACCGATTTCTCAATAGGATCGCCCCCTGCTGCCCCCTCCAGCTGAGGATCGCCCCCTGCTGCCCCCTCACCATCAGCCCAAAGTAGGGATGCCAGGTTTGGAGTGGGAAATACCTGCAGATTGGGGGTGGGTGGAGCCTGAGGAGGACGGGGTTTGAGGAGGGGAGGGGATTCAACGGGGTATAACGCCATAGAGTCCACCTTCCGACGTGGCTGTTTTCTCCTGGTGAACTGATCTCTGTCGCCTGCCTCTGTCACCTGGAGATCAGGTGCAATAGCGGGAGATCTCCTCACCCCACCTGGAGGTCAGCAACCCTGCTCAAGCCCACGCAAGGAAATTTTATTCTGCTCCTTCTGGTGTAGCCGCCACAGGAGGAAGGAGAAAGGAGATGCAACGGGGAGAAGGTGGTCCTGATTGGGCGTCACCCAGGAGAAGGGAACGGAGATGGCGACTGGAGTGAGAAGGGGCATGCGTGATCCCCACCCTGCCCACAGCCCATAAAATACCGGCCACTGACCCTGGAAAGGCTGCAAGGAGTGCAAAGCGGAGGGAGAGCAACAGCTGTATAGTAGAAGAAGTAGAAGAGAAGAGATTGGATTTATACCCCGCCCTTCACTCGGAGTCTCAGAGTGGCTTACAAACTCCTTTCCCTTCCCCTCCCCACAACAGGCACCCTGTGAGGTAGGCGGGGCTGAGAGAACTCTGACAGAAACTGCTCCCGAGAGAACAGCTCTGACAGAACTATGGCTTGCCCAGGGTCATCCAGCAGCTGTGAGTGGAGAAGTGGGGAATCAAACCCAGTTCTCCCAGATTAGAGTCTGCGCACTTAACCACTACACCAAAAGGCAACGTGTTTGTGAATTTGTCAAGGGAGGCTGCCCATACAATGGGAGAAGACAGTTGAATCTGCTCACCCACTAGATATTCAGCGAGAGAGAACATTTTGGAATGTCAACTTGTGAACCCACTCCAAAATGACAAGAGCCTCAAACTGTCGGGCTGTGCAAGGTAGCCGCGGGCAGGGATAGGGGAGTGATCAATCTGTGATTCAGATTGGAATTTTCCACCCAAGTGACGTATCAGAATCAAGCCCTCTGGTGGATATTTCCCAAGGACCCCCCAGACTCACCAATAAAGTCATTCGATTTGCCAATGTCGTAATCCCACACCGTCACCTCCAAGGTCTTTTTGGTCAAGTCGCCGTGCTTGATCTCATAGCAGAATTCCTGTGAGGAAACAAGTGGAACTGATACTCAGGAGAAACGTTTAACTCCATCAGATGTTTAACTCCATCCTTTCTCCAAGCCCAGGCCTGCCATATGAAGTCCCAAAGGAACTCAGCCCAACTTGAGGAACCTCATCCTTTCCACCTTTCACAAAGCAGGGCCTCTGGACTGGCTCTTGCCCTCAGGAGAACACACACGAGCCCCTTCAGGAGTCAGGCCTGGCCGGATATTATCAGAACAAGCTCAGGTAACTTGTAGTTCAGGACCTTGTAGTTCACATGCATTTTGTGATGGAAACTGCACCGATCCTGGGGTCCAAAACTCCTAGGGCTTGAGTAGCTGGCAAAGTCAGTCAGGCAGCACCAGTAGGAACAGGGTGGTTCAGGGCAAAATCAAAGCAGGACTCGCTGGGTAAAGGGGCAGAACTAGGAAGGGATTTATCCTCTTACATTAGCTGGATTTGAGTCCAGTAGCACCTTCCAGACCAACAAGATGGGGGGGGGGTATAAGCTTTCAAGTGTCAAAGCTCCCTTTGGCAGGTACTTTGACTTTTGAAAGCTTATAACATAAAAATCTTGTTGGTCTCTAAAGAACAGAAGAAGAAGAAGAAGTAGAGGAGGAGGTAGAGGAGGAGGAGGAGGAGGAGATTGGATTTATACCCCGCCCTTCACTACCCGAAGGAGTCTCAGAGTGGCTTACCATCTCCTTTCCCTCCCCCTCGCCACAACAGACACCCTGTGAGCTAGGTTCCCCTTAAGCTGCGCCAAGCTGTGCTGGCGCACCGATTTCCCCTGGCCAGCGCAGCAATTTTTACCACAGCGCAGGGGCGAGAGGTTCCCTTCCCAATGGCCATGCAGCACGGATCCATTTGCTCAGGCAGCACAGAAACACAGCAGTATGCTTTGTGTTTCCTAATCTGGGCTGGCCCCGCCTCCCCTCAGCTGGGGTTTGCTTCCCCTGTGAAAGGGGGCACTGCTACCCTCCCTGGCAGTCCTCTGCCTCGTGCTCCTGGAGATACCCTGGCCCAGAATGAGGACTGCTCTGTTGCTCAGCTTCTGCCCTTCCTGAGGTGAGCTGCCTGGTTGTTTGTTTCATCTTGGGGTAGGGAGCCGGCCTCAGCAGCATGCTAGTGGTGATCTGGTGGCTTCTGGTGCTTTGCGAAGTGACTCTCTGTGCCCTTAAGCCTGCAAATTAGTTGGAGAAGGTGGGGGGGGAGCCGGGCTCAGCAATGTTCTACAGGCGATTTGGTGGCTTCTGGTGCTTTGCAAAGTGACTCTCTGTGCACTTAAGCCTGCAAAATTAGTTGGAAAAGGTGGGGGAGGGGAGCCTTAGAGGGAACATTGCCTGTGAGGTAGGCAGGGCTGAGAGAGCTCTCTTGAGAACTGCCCTTGAGAGAACAGCTCTGAGAGAACTTGTGACTGACCCAAGGTCACACCAGCAGCTGCATGTGGGAGGAGTGGGGAATCAAACCCGGTTCTCCCAAATTATAAATCACCCTCCTAACCACAGCACCAAACTGGACTCAAACCTAGCTGTTCTACTGCAAACCACCATGTCTGCCCTTTGAAAGTATCCTCTTAGGTGTGCAGTGATGATTTTAGGGCGATTGTTTTCATGATTTTACTGCATTAGTTTTTACTGTGTGAAATGCCTTCAGCAGGTCTCCGGAGAGACAGCAGACATACAGTTGCTAATAAACAAGCAAGCAAGGGGGGAGTTTGACAAGCCCTGGAATGTAATGGCTCTTTAGAATCTGACAGGGACAAAGAAGAGCAACATGATTTCGTTACAAAAAAACCCCCTTATCCATATTGGTATGAATGGCAGTTGCACTCTGCTTTCTGCTGCTTGTTGTGCGTCTGCATGCGATTAGATTGTTATCTGGTATTGGCATGTAGAATGCATGCCATTTATATCCATATAATGCAGATTCATGGACATGCAAACAACACTGAAAACTGCACACATTTTATGGGGAAAGCACAGGGCAAAGAGTCTTCCCTTGAGGCACCAGAACATGGTGGGAAAATAAGGAAATGCGGGTTTGATTTGCACCAGGAAAAAGCCAAACAGGAACAAGGATCTTGGGTTCGAAACTGCAGGGATGAGAAATCCAAAATCATCTAAAGGCAGAGACAGTTTTACGGGTAAACGACCAGCCGACGACCTGGCGATGTTGCATATCGAGAATCCTCCTCCCCAGACACGTACCCACAGGATCCAAGAAGAAGAACAGAAATACCTCGTTGAATTCAGGATTGAGCGTTTTCTTCTTGACGGCTGTCTTGTGCTTGGATTTCTTGTCCTCATCTGGTTTCAGGTACCTGCAAAGATATCACCCATCAACACAGGTTGTTTTTTTAGCCTTCAGCCATGACAGAGGTGAAGAAAGGCAACACCGCTGGATGCACAGAAAGGACTAGATATTGAATTCTGACGCTCTGCTATCTGCACGACAAGCCGTTTACTGACATGTGGTAGCAAGTAATGTGTCATCGACCCCTAGCTTTGACCCAGGCTTGGGGCCCGGCTGATACTGCGGCAAACAGGGGCACTTTCGGGGTGACTGATTGGCCAGGAAGGGATGTTACCTAAAAAGAGGAAGTGTTAACGTGTTTCTAATACGAACAGAACAGACACCTGGCTTGCTGACAAATTGCACAAATGCAGTGGAGTGGTCTTAATGGCAATCCACGATGTGTTGGGTGAGAAAAAGCTGGGGAGGGTTACCAATTTCCTGGAGATGGGAGGGGGAACTTGAGGAGGGTGGGGTTTGGGGAGGAGAGAGACCTCAGTGGGGTATAATGCCAAAGAGTCCACCCTCCACAACAGCCCATTTCTGTAAGAGAACTGAGCTCTGTCGTCCGGAGGTCAGTTGTAATTCTGGGCTACCAACACAAAAACTCTGGTTTTGGTTCTTCCTAGGGGTTCCCCTGCCTTGGGGGGCTTTGATCCGCTGCCAGCTAGTTGGCTTGTGGGGGAATCCCCCCCCCAACAGGGACATCTTCACACAACAGCTCCAACACGATGACATCACTCCAGGGTGACGTCATCACTCTGGGAACGTCGTGCAGCGTTGGTCTGGTGTTTGGACGAACTATGGTTATGAAGGAAAAAAGCCCATAGAATTTTGCCCCAGAACTGGAGTGTTGCGTCTGACATCGCTGATACGATGACATCATTTCTGGGTGACATCATCACAATGGGACATCACGCGTGACATCCCGCCCACCCCTGGAACAGCCCCCCTCCCAATTCCCCCGCTGTGATGGCAAGGGGACCTGACCACCCCAGCTCTTCCCTACAAACAAAGACTAAAACCAAGTTTGGAACCTCACTTTCTAGGCAGAAACTCAAGCTACAGATTATCTTGGGTCCTCATTGGGGAGGAGGGGGGAAGGTGGGATATAAAGGAAAGGAAAGTGAGTAAGTTCCTGTCTGAACAAGGCCTGTACTTCAAAGCCTTCCCTTCTCCAAACCCTCTCAGGATTCAGAGTTCTTGCAATTGTAGGATCTTTCCCTGGTCACCACCCCTAGTTCTTGTCGATGTTAACTTAGCGTCCCTAGGGCCAGGAGGGACCAAGCGATTCGGCAACTCGGATCTCAGTGCCCTTGGGGGAACGTACGGGGAAAGAACCGGGGGCTCTTGACGGAGTCAGAGGACTTGGCGTTGCCAACTCTGGATTGGGAAATTCCTAGACATTGTGGGGATTGTGGGATTCTGGGGGGAGTGTAGAACTTCAGGAGTGTAGAATGCCATAGCGCCCACTCTCCAAAGCACCCATTCCCTAGCTGCACCAGTACTGTGGAATCAGCTCCCAAATGAAATTCGAGCTCTGCGGGATCTTCACCGATTCCGTAGAGCGGTAAAGACCGAGCTGTTCCGGCAAGCGTTTTAATAGACCAGACCACACTGACTGTTCTAACAATTTATAACAGATGGCCACCACGTCTTAATTGTAATTTTAATCCTAATAAGCTATATTTGGTTATTTTATTGATCGTACTGTTTTAGATGTGATATTGTATTAATTGTTATACTGGTCTTTAAACTACTGTAAGCTGCCCTGTGCCGCCTTGGCGGGAGGGCGTGGTAAAAGTCTAATAAATAAATAAATAAACAAACAATAAATAATAAATAAATAAATCCCACAGGCTGACTGCTCTTCTCTCGTTGACTCAGAAGTTCCCCCTCGCCAGGTAGATAACAGAAGATGTCGTGACGGCCACAGACATAAACAGCTTGAAAAGATTAGAGAGATGTGTGGAGGAGAAGCCTATCGACGGCTACTAGCAATGGTGGCTGAGGGGAGCCTCCACATTCAGAGGCATTTATCCTCTGGATCCCAGAGCCAGGAGACAGCATCAGGGGAAGGCCTCGGCCTCTGTGCTCTGCTGTTAGCTGTCAAGAGGAACTGGTTGGCCACCATGTGAGACAGGATGCTGGACTAGAGGGACCACTGGTCTGATCCTGCAGGGCTCTTCTTATGTTTTTAGAGCTCTACAAGTGCCTTCTTTTTTCTTTTACAAGTGCCTTCTTGAGTGCTTGGAAATGTTTTAAAGAGTTCCACCGCCACCACCACCATCATCTGGGAGATGGGCTGCCTAGCATCTGATTTTATTGTTGTAAGCTGCTTTGAGAACCAGCAGCGTACGAATCCGGTAAACAAGCCAATAAATAAATGTGAAGAACGTCAATGAGATGCACCACAAGGTGGTCTGAATTCAGGGGCTGGGCTGGTGGAGGGGGGAGGGGACTGGGATAAAAAGAGGGGGGGGGAGAACTGAACCTAGAAACCTGGGATCCAGAACCTGAAAAGGTTAGTCAAATAGAAAAGAGGGCCAACAATAAAAGCTTAATATAGAAGAGAAGAAGAGATTGGATTTATACCCTGCCCTTCACTACCCAAAGG
>NW_015172618.1:210568-228009 GCF_001447785.1 Gekko japonicus | reverse complement strand
CGGCGATCCTTGAGGTCTTTTGCCATCTTCTGGGCATGGAACAGCGATCACTGGGGGTGTGGAGGGGGAGGTATTTGTGAATTTCCTGCCTTGTGCAGGGAGTTGGAATAGATGACCCTGGAGGTCCCTTCCAACTCTATCATTCTATATGCTGAATGATATTTCACTGATAATAATCTAGAATATATATATGTGTGTGTGTGTGTGTGTGTGTATGTATATGTATGTATATATGTATATATATGTATGTATATATATGTGTATATATATGTATATGTATGTATGTATATATATGTATGTATGTATGTATGTATGTATGTAGTGTAAAAATACCAGAATCTAACACACAAGGGCTAATGGACTTGGGGGGGAGGGGACCAGGTGAGAAGCCAACAGAAGACCAGATTGAACCCTGGGCCACCAGTCTGCCATTCCCCTGAAGAATGTATGATTGTTATTATTCTAAACAGAATAATAATGATTGACAATCTGCCTCAGGTTTTTACAATATACCCAAATCTACACCGCCCCCCCCAACACCCCCCCCCTCTGCCTGATGGGAGGGAGACCCTGTGCCAAAGTCTCTCTTCAGCTGCAAGTGAGAGGAATTAGGTTCCTTTGGAAAACAAGCAGATGGAGCTGACAGGCACCTAACAAGCCAATGATGGGGGGGGCGGTTATGGAGAAAGCTTTTCCAGCCATGAAACCTAATTATAAGCAGAAAGGGCCCTGCCGATGATCGTGCTGTGTGCAGACAAGACCTCAGGGCTGGATTACTTCAAGGGAGGAAAATATGCCTGATGTGTGAGGGGCAGCTGGAAAGGGAGGCAGGGAGGGTTTAAATGGAAGGCCGTGGGCAATGTGAAGTGTCTCGGGGGGGGGAGGGTTAGTGGCTGTGGATTAAGAAGGTCCCTGAATCTCCAGTGCACTGAGTGCGTCTCTCACATGTAGGTAGGGTTGTCAGGTCTCCTCCTCATCGCTTCGGCGGGGGGATTTGGGGGTGATCCAGGAGTGGGCAGGGATGTTGCACGGGGACGCTCTGGTATTTGGGTGAAACTCTATAGTTTTTCCCTCTCAGACAACAGAGTTTGCCCAAATACCAGAGCATATAAATTGCGCAGGGACGCTCTGCTATTTGGGTGAAACGCTATAGTTTTTCCCCTCTCAAACAACAGAGTTTGCCCAAATACCAGAGCATCCCCGCACAACATCCCTGATGCAATGATGTCACTTCCGATTGTCGTCATCACATCGGGGACATCGCACAGTGATGTCCCTGTTTAGGGGCGGGGTTTCCCCCACTGGCCAGCTGGTCCATGGCAGGGAGAAGCCCCTGAAATCGGGGGATCCCTCGCCCAGACCTGGGGGCTGGCAAGCCTACATATAGGGTTGCTGACTCCTGGTTGGGAAATACCTGGAGATTCTGGGGGGTGGAGCCTGGGGAGGGACTTCAGGAGGATACAGTCCCCCACAGTCCATACTCCAGGGCAGCCATTTTGTCTGGGAGAACTGAACTCTGTCGTCTGGAGGACAGTCGCTATTCTGGGAGATCTTCAGACTTCACCTGGAGGCTGACAGCCCTAGAGAGCCCATGCTGGCAAACACCTTTCTCTCCTAGAGATTTTGGACAGCCGGTGTCTGTGAAAAGCAGAGAATATTGACCTGGAGGACAGGAAAGCCCTCAACAGAAACAATTTCTGAAGGAGCAGAAGGATTGTGGGAGATCCCTGTTGAAGGATTGTGGGTGATTGCTGCTGAACTCAGGGAAAGGGCTCCGCTGGTTTGTTTGGAGGGCGGGACGGGCTGAGCAGTGCTCTTGAAGGGTCGAAAAAGCTGCGCTGAGGTTCCTCTGCTCAGAGCGACCAAACCAAGACACCAATGAGAATGTTCATGCTTTCCTCCCTCTCAGACAGAGCATCCAAGCGTGTGTGGAATGTCTGAATGTATCCCATTTAACTGACAATACTGTGGTTTTCAAGCATGTTAAAAATAAACATTTAAAACATGCAAGGTCATGCAAGAAACAAAGGCACTTGGCTGCCGATGACAGAGAGGGCAGACACAGTTGTATGTCTGCTTGTTTAATTCATTTATATTCCACCTCCCTCCCCAGTGGGGACCCAAAGCGGCTTAAGTTATTCCACTCTCCTCCATTTTATCCTCACCACAGCCCTGTGAGGTGGGTTAGGCTGAGAGAGTGTGACTGGCCCAAGGTCACCCAACGAGCTTCCATGGGAATTTGAACCCGGGTCTCCCAGATACCAACACTTCACCACACTGTAGGCATGGTTTTAAAAGAAGAGTGGTCCTACAATACAAATAAACAAACAACACCAAGAACAGATCCCTTTTTCCTTAACGACGTCCCTGAATTCGAATCAAGGAAGAACAACCAGCAGAGCCTGAAAGAGGATCCCCCACATTTCTCCAATACACAGCCCCTCCCAGACCGTTCCCCCCCCCCACAGAAGCATCCTCACGCTCGCTTTCCCACAGCATCCAAGGCTAATTACAGTGGGGAAGGAAACGGCACGCAAGTTCTGCATGCAAAAATGGCACTGAGAAGATAATCACTGAAGAAAAGGAGCTTCTAAGAAACTCCCATTTGGAACGCCATCCGCAGTCGCTATTGTCTCATTTGCATATCTTAATGAGATCAATGGATTTTGGGCAAGGCAAAACAGAGGGAAAGAAAGAAAGAAAGAAAGAAAGAAAGAAAGAAAGAAAGAAAGGAAGAAAGAAAGAAAGGAAGAAAGAAAGAAAGGAAGAAAGGAAGGGAAGTTGCCTTACCCTGAATCAGACCCTTGGTCCATCACTACTGTCTACTCAGACTGGTGGTGGCTCTCCAGGGTCCCAGGGTTTCACATCATCGACTCCTTGATCCTTTTAACTGGAGATGCCAGGGATTGAACCTGGGACCTTCTGCATGCCAAGCAGAGGCTCTTCCACTGAACCACAGCCCCACCCCCAGTGATTCACAGCCATTCCATGGGTCCCAATCCAGACAAGCTAGACTTGAGTCCACTAGCATATTAGAGATTAGCAGGATTTTTTGGGTATAAGCTTTTGAAAGTTAAAGCTCCGTTTGTCAGTGCACTGAAAGCTCTTGAAAGCTCATAACCCACCCAAAAGTGGTTGGTCATGAAGAAGAGGAGGAGGAGGCGGCAGAGATTGGATTTCTACCCCACCCTTCACTCAGAGTCTCAGAGCAGCTTACAAACGCCTTTCCCTTCCCCTCCCCACAACAGACACCCTGTGAGAGTACTTGGATGGGAGACCACTGAGAAAGTCCAGGGTCGGTACACAGAGCCAGGGAACGGCAAACCGCCTCTGAACATCTCCTTCCTTGAAAACCCTGAGGGGTTGTCAAAAGTTGGCCGCAATTTGACAGCATTTTCTATCACCAGAAAGGAGAAAGAGGTTCTGGGACCAGAAGGTGACAAAGATGCCTTCCAGGTCCAAATTCAGCTGCCCTCGGCCAGCAGCCCGGCCCCGAGAGCAGGCGAATACCCTTTTTGTGGTCCAGACCCATCTGTGGACATCTTTGCACGGCTGCTGTGGCCGTTCACCTGCCGGTTCCAGTCATCCCATCCTTGCCGAGCACTGGCGAACGGCCGCCGAATTCATCCAATGAGCCCACGGAGGAAAGGGACGCTGCTGAACTGAAGGAAGCTCCCAGTGCCTACTGCCCTTCTGGTCTTTCTGACAAAACCTTCCACCCCCACTGTATGTGCGACAAACAACCAGAGTGAATCAGCTTCCTTTGCTTCGCCTTGCCAATCTGTTTCCCTGGGCCTTGTTCTCTCTGGCACCTTTTCCTTTTGTCTGACGCGGCGCGCCCTCCGCTTCCACGCCTCTCCCCCACCTTCTCCGTTGTCTCCAGCTAAACACAATGTACGCAAGCCACACACAGAACACAAAGCCTTGCCAAGGCGTCCCACAGAGAGGAAGTGGAGTGGGGCCAGCCACAGACCTCAGGAATATGGAATGAGAGAAAGAGACAGAGAAGACAAGCCCTCATCAGCAGAAACCACCATTGAGGCAGCTGCTGTTAGCCAGGTGAGCTACACAGAACCTCCATGCTCAGAGGCAGTGTACCTCTTGAGGTCCACATGGTGGGGTTGGGGGTGTTTCTGAATTATTCCCTCATATGGATTCTCTATGGAATATGCCATCCTGGTCAAAGCTGTCTATGATACAGAACAGAATTCCATTAGTATTTCTGTCAACTTATGGTTGGCACATCCCAGATTTTACTTAGAGTGTATGTGTACTATCTGCGCTCCTATCCAAATATTTCTCATAATTATAGAACCAAGTTTGAGTCCAGTGGCACCTTTAAGACCAACAAAGTTTTATTCAAGGTATAAGCTTTAGATCAACATGGCTACCCACCTGAATCTATAATATTTATAGAAAAACTCCGAACATATGTATTGGTTAAAATGCATATTAAAATGCATGTTGCAGACAGCCCATGTGGTGTCATGGTTAAGTGTGTCGGACTAGTCTCTGTGAGATTGGGTTCGAATCCCCATTCGTTGCTACATTCAGGACACAACTTGAGTCCTTTTGCTCAAACAGATTAATGAAACTTGTTAGAAAGGTTTCGGTGAAAACTAGCACTTGTCCTTGAGTCGATAGTATAAAAATGAAGAAACAAAGAAGACTGGGAAATTTAGCAAAGAAAAAAATATCTTTTGGACCTTGCACGAGAACAAAAAAGAATGAAAGAGAACAGACTGGGACAACCTCGCATACGAACGAAGCTCTGAGAAACCGAAATTCAGCAGAATGCCAAATAAAACATTTGATGATGGGGCACGTCTGGAGCAGGACATGTAGGGAGCAAAACATTCATCTACCCAGGCTGGGGCAAGCTAGTGGGGAGGACCATTTAGGATGTTCAGTGTGGAAGTCTCCTAGAAGCCTCTGCCTGGCAGAGCACTGAATTAGATGGTCTTTGGCCTGACACATTGTCTGTATTGTTTGGAGTAAGTGCCCGGACCTGTAGAAAACAGCAAGAGTTAGTCCTTAAAGACTAACAAAATTTGTAGCAGTGGATGAGCTTTCATGAGTCAGTGCTCACATCTGTGACGAATTTTGTTAGTCTTTCAGGTGCTCCTGGACTCCTACTCTTTTCTACTGCTACAGACAGGCTAACACGGCTACCCGTCTTGATGTATACCCAGACCTGTTTCGCACGCTGATGTCCAATGTTGCACTCCACAAAGAGAGCCAAGGACAGCCAAATCCTAACCAAGAATGGCCGCACGCAGCACCGGGAACCCCTTTGAGAAAAGGTGCAGACTAAGTATGCAAAAGAAACACCAGACATCTCCAATGATTCTCACGTCCTCCGCATTCTGGCAATGGATGAGGACAGCTTAGTGCCTCAGAGGAATGGGCTTTCCGGAAAAATCTGAATCAGACATTTTTCTGATTCTAATTTAAATACATAATTTAACGTTAGCAAATGGAGGCAAGTGCGCCACGTACAAGCACTGGGATTTGTCCATATTTTATATCCCACATTTCACCCATGTAACATGACTGGTTTGCAGCACAATCAACCTGGCAACTATAGATATATTTAGATATGTAGAACAGAATAATTTCCATGAAAAATTCTGGAAAATTTTCCATTTTGGAACATTTTCCACCCCACGTAGATTGGACTGATGGAGGGGTGGCTGGAGAAGGAGGAAAAGTTAAAAAAAATAACATTTGGATCTTTGCACTCTTGTGTTGTGGTGTGTGACCACCCCAATAGTGCCGCGCAGACTGTGTGTCTGGCCGTATCCTTACTGCCAGGAAATGACAGTGTGTGTGTGTGTGGAAAATAGGCAGCAAGTGGGGGTGGGAGGAGATGGACTGGTGAGAATGAGCAGGGCAAAAGATTGGTGCTTATCAGGGGAACAATTCTTGGCACAGACGCTTTATGGGAGCCAGCCTTTAGGCCTATGGCGGGAGACACAGAGGAGGTAAAACTAGGGTTCTCAGGTGTAGCTGTCTGGGACTGGAACAGGTGGCAACATGTTTTCACATTCTGACATCATTGGGCACCACATGGTCAACAGTGCTTCTCCCCCAAAGCAGACATTACTGCTTTTGCAAGACAGCTCCAAATTGCTACAGTGCATCTCTTACATATTCACACTGAATGTCATGCTGATTTTGCCATTGCACATATATACAGAACTGTATTAATTGCACATAGCCATGTGAATCCCATTGTTACTTTGATTTTATGGGGGAGGGGGATTTGAATCTAGCAATAATATTTCCGAATCTGCTTCTAGCCAACTGTCTGTAACAGCTAATGTGTTATTTTTTCCCCCTTTGGAGGACAAAAATCTCAGATATTCATAGCATTCTTCGTTTTGACAATTGTCATGGGTCAGCCAGGGCTAAGTGACAGTGAGGACTCCTCAGAGGAGGAGGGGCCCTGCGTAGCCAGTCCAGAGTCGACAGAAGCCGACCAGCAGAATAATGCCAGGACTTACGACCAAAAGTCAGTTCAGAATCACCTCCACCCTCCAGCTCTAATTCAGCTGGCAAAGGTCAGTTAGCCATTCCCAGTCCTCTGGAATCACCTGCACCTTTGGAACACCGCAGAAGGAGGCTGAGAACAGAGTTACAGGCTAGGAGGCAAAGTGTACATCTGTTGGCTAGATGCCAGCTGCCTGCTGATAGTGAAATGAGTCTTTACAGGACTGTTCCTGAGAAGCTGGCTGTTTGTGTGACGTTTGGGTGCGTGGCTATAAAGTCTCCTGAGAGACACTTTTGAGCCTAGACCTAACGGGTTGTTATCTGTGAGAAGCAGCAAGAGATGTGGTAACCTGATACCAGAAGCTGACAGGCCAGTACAACAATAGGATTCTGGAGACATCTTGGCTGGAAATGCATTGTTTTTCCTCTGAAGGGTCATGAGATTGCCACCCATTTTCAACAGTGCAGGGCGGCCATTCCGTTCTACTTGCCAGCAGACATATATTTTCCTGTGCCTTCCTCCCAAATGTTCCTCGCAGCAGCCTCTCTCTTGGCCAGAGACAGCCTCATTCACGGCCCGTTGCCTGCAGCCCTCCGTGCAAACCGATCGACGCAGTTGGGAGTTGACACAAAGCAATGGGCTGGTTGCAAAATCAAGCACTGGGGGAGAGGATTTCCATCTGTGTCCCGACAAGGGTGAAAAAAACTCAATCAAATGTGATTCAGCAGTGAAAAAGGAAAAGAAAAGCCTTTCGTAGACAGTGCAAAAACAGTCCTTACGTGTTGGGGCTTAGACAGCCAGTGTGGTGCAAATGTCAAGACGAAACAGCACCAGAGAGATTCGGGTTCCAATCCCCAGTGTTTTTGGAAGCTCACTGGAAGCCCTTCGGCCAGTCACTCCATCTCAGCCTAAGCTACTTCCCAGGGTTGAGGAGAGTGTCAAATGGAGGAGGGGGAAACTGTGAACCCCTTGGCAGAAGGATAGGAGAAAAATTCACAGATACTTAGAATGACAGAGACTGTCTCAACCAGCTCCACGGTGGGAGTTGAGGGAAAGTGCAAGATGCGGTAGAGAGTACAAAATCCAATTCCTTCATTTTTAATAAGGAGCAAGTTTCTAGATGTGCGTGAAAGTGAGTGGGTATAATGGCCTTCTGAAATCTCAGGTGCCAGTCTGGGGAGGGGGGGCTGCTTTTCAGTGGCCCTCAGAACTTCACCAGTTTGGTGTAGTGGTTAAGTGCGCGGACTCTAATCTGGGAGAACCGGGTTTGATTCCCCACTCCTCCACTTGCATCTGGCTGGATGACCTTGGGCAAGCCATAGCTCTGATAAGAGCTGTTCTTGAAAAAGAGCTGTTCCTATCAGAGCTCTTTCAGCCCCACCTACCTCACAGGGTGTCTGTTGTGGGGAGGGGAAGGGAAAGGAGTTTGTAAACCGCTCTGAGACACCTTTGGGTAGTGAAGGGCGGGGGTATAAATCCAATCTCCTCCTCCTCCTCCTCTTCTTCCTCTTCCTCCTCCTCCTCCTCTTCTCCTTCTTCCATACAGACATACATTTCTATACCGCTCCTTCCCGAAGGCTCGGAGCGGTTTACATAGTCATTTTACACATTCCTATCTAGGGCCACAGTACAAGGGGGAAGAGTGAATGCCTACCGGCACCCGGACCGCAGGGCTCTTGTATTTTTTCGCTGTTGTTCTTCTTCTCTCGGCTCTTCGTGGTGGGCTTTTTTCCTCCACCTCCTGGCGATGGCGTCTCAGTGCAGGTCTTGTTTTTGCAGCGACTCCTTCAGGCGAGGTCTTCACGGTGCACGGCTATGTGACGACCGCAGCCCTGGCCTTCGTCCCATTGGCTCCGCCACACTGAGTCGTTGCGTCGCCGCGCTTCCTGGTCCAATCTCCGCCTGGATTCTGCCGCTGCTCGACGTCGGATGTTCGCCATGCTCGCCGGGTCACCGGATCACCACTCGTCACCTCTTGCCACCACACCGCACCGCTGCTTCGCCGGCACTCCTGCTGCACTCCGATCCGTTGGGAGGAGGGTGCCCCCTGCTACCTAGGAGCAGGTACCCATTTATCTACTTGCTAGGCTTTCAAACCGCTGGATGTGCGGGAGCTGGGACAAGGGCTGGGAGCTCACCCCGGCCGCGGTGGGACTTGAACAGCCTTATGGCTGTTCACTGATAGATTATTGCAGGCTTTTTACTGCCTGCGCCACCGCTGCTGCTGCTGCTGCTGCTTCTTCTTTTTCTTCTTCCCCATTCCTCATGACCAGTAAAACCGGAATAAATTAAGCAAGATTTTTAAAACTGTAGAATAAAATTATGCAAAATACACAAAAAATGCAGATTTTATGCTCGCTCTATATAAAGTATACAAGCTGCAGAATCCAGTTTTCCCCTTAGCACGGCATTTGGGTTGTCTTCCCATAGGATTTTGATTTTTTGAAAGCAAAATAAACACAGATCTGAGGTTTAAGACCTGAGCGACATGAAAAGCAGAATCCCAGGGAGTAGCTCTTACTGTTTCCTTTCTGCCACGCCAGAGTGCAGAAAGATGAGCGAATCAGAGAAGAAGAAGACAGAACAGATTGGCTTACGATCTCCTTTCCCTTCCTCTCCCCACAACGGATACCCTGTGAGGTAGGTGGGGCTGAGAGAGCTCTCTCAAAAACTGCTCCTGAGAGAACAGCTCTGAGAGAACTTTTGACTGACTCAAGGTCACAGCAGCAGCTACATGCGGAGGAGTGGGGAATCAAACCCAGTTCTCCCAGATTAGAGTCCGCCCTCCTAACCACTACACCAAACTAGTGAATGCTTGTTAAGTCCGTGCTTAACAAAATAGCCAGAGAGTGATTCAGCAAAACTCAGGTTTATTTCAGCTCGACGATCAACTTCTCTGACACGGTACAACTTCTCTGATAGCCCGAACCAACTTTCATTGCAGCGGTTCGGTATTTAAACACTCCGGGCTAATGTAGCCACACCTACTTTACAATTATCAACCTATCAGGTTGAGCGAATAACAGCCCAATCATAATCGTTCCCACTACAGACAGTTCAAATGTGATTGGACACAATACTTTCGGCGCGAATCCTTGCCGACGTCTGAAGCTTAGCATAGCTTCTCTATGGGATGATTCTACGTTCATCCTCATGCATTCAGGGCAGCATCTGAATACATTACAATGCTCCCCTGTGTGGGGAAAAAGGCTTCCTTGAACACAGAGGACTAGCGTGCTCCTCATGAACATGAAATCTCTCACATGGTCTGGTTTACACTTGGTCCACAAATGCAACTCCACTTGCTCTGGTTACCTGGCGGGGAGGGGAGGGGAAGGTTTTTTTTTAGCATACTTAGCTCAATATCACAAAACCCACCAACGTTATTGATTGATTTAGATATTTCTACCTTGCTTTTCTCTCCCCCCTCCCTCGGAACACAAATTAACTTTGTGTAAAGCAGCTTCAGAGGGGAGCTGTGCTGGACTGAAGTAGAACACTGAGCTTTGAGCACAGCTGTGCTTCGACTCTCGAAAGCCCTCCTTGGTCTCTAAGGTACTGCTGCACTCGAATCTAAATGTTCAAGCAGCATTGGATTCTAATTGCGCACTTAAGGAACCCTTAATACCCAGGTAGGGCCCCTTTAGAATCCCTCACGTGCACCCTGTACAGGGACAGCTCTCCAACCAAGCCCTGCAGGTGACTCCTGGGGGCAGCAAATTGAGAAGATGCTGCAGGGGCTCGGCTGGCTCCTACCCATCAGCGGCATGAGAGCTGACCAGCATTCCTTCCTGGGCCTGGACGGCCACAAGGCTTGGCCAGCAGGAGAAGAGGGGGTATATCTTCTTTGGCCCCCCAAAATGCCTTGCACTAGCCATTATCTTGATGGGCTGGCTAGGAAAGCCACATACAGAAAAAGGGGGTCACGGTTCACACTATCCCTGTATCACAATGTAGACTCACGCAACAGAAATCCCCCCCTGCGTTGCATGCTGCTTTCATTTCCTTTTATCTTCGGGTTTTATGGTATCTTCCACATGCCATGCCACTTTCGCTTTCTTTGATCATCGGATTTTATTGTACCTTCTGCATAGATTTGTGGCCCTTTCATGGCCGTTCAGGGGTGACCTTGCAGTCCGTACAGCATTCGAGGTATCTGAATGTGGTTTTGAGCGGCACCTTTTTCTTCCCAGTTGAGAAAATGTGGAGTGAATGCTAGATGTAGAATCGCCCTACCCTCCGCTCCGGGGCAAAGACCAACACAGGAGATACAAGAGCAAATCATATCAGAGGTTGCCAGGAGAGATGGAAATTTCTAAGAACGGATCCATTTAGATAGGTATGTCATCTTGACAGTTCTATCTAGAGTATCTGGACTAGATAGATCTATCCAAACTAGCATTTTCTTTCCGGCTGAAGCCTATCAGATATCATCATTTTTGTTTATTTAAGAGATGACTTATCGCATGCTCTTCCCGAGGCAGTTGCCAATGAGAATGAAATTGAACCATGCTCCTAAATCACTAATAACAAACATCCATCTAAAAATGCAACTAAATCTGGTGGTTAAGACTAGGGCTGCGTAAATCTGACTTTTGTGTTTCTTTATGTATGCTGTTGTCATCAGAATTGCTTTCATTTGCCCATTCCGGGAGCTGACATTACCGATGGGTTTGTTCGTTTTATGACATTTGGACATGTTTTTATGCCGTTTATATGCAGACATGTTAACCGTTATATAAACCACATGGGGAATTTTATACCAAAGGAAACAGACAATAGCACAGAAATAAAGCCTTACAGATCGGGTTTGCAAAAAGGGGAAGCAAAACCGAAACGGGATTTTTCGAGGAAAGGTAAATGGCTGGCGACGAATGGCTCGAAATCACCCGTAGTAAATGAAAATCATCAATCTAAAAGTTAAAAAAGTGTAAAGGAACCCCAGTGGGTATCAGCTACATAACAGACAAAAAACCCCACCAAAACAAAAAGAAAACTCAGCAAAGAAAAACATGGGAGCTAGGAGGTCATTTGATTTGGTGCCAGGTGAAGGATTCCAAGGAGAGTGTCCCATAAACTAGGTGCCACGACACAAAAGGCACTGCCTTTGGTAGGCATCTACCTCACCTCATGCAGGGAGCCTGTCCTCTGATGAAAACTGTTGCTAGGGTACTGGAGATACGAGAAGTTCCCAAGCAGGACATGAAGCTGATGATTCTTACCGTTTGTCTCGAGCATTTAGTATTCAAAGGTATATTGCCACTGAACATGGAGGTTCCATTTAACTATCATGACTAAGGCCCCGGTCACACGGGCCGGAAAATGCGGGGGGGAAGCGTGGCTGTTTGCCCCGGAGCAAAATAACGTGCGACCGCCCGATCACATGTCCCGTCGAGGTCCTGTGGTTAGGGCGTGAGGTGCTGGCAGCAATGCTATCCTGCATCACGGCAAAGAAGCGGCACGGCACAATCACAGCAGCAATCGCCAGGTGCCACTTCTGTGGCAAACGGGAATATTTTTTTTCTCACCAAAAGGTGAGCAGGCGCATGATCATTTGTGCGCATCCTGTGAAGACTTGGGGGAAAAAACTAACCGGTTTGCGACGGGACTAGGACGCGACGGGATCAGACACCCGCCCTTGCCCCGCGTTTTCCAGAAACTATTACATCGTAAGTACTAGTTTTTTACTCCGTATCCTCGGCACAAAGCCATGGGTTAGCCACGGGTTCACTATACTTCCCAGATGTTGCGGTGTGATCGCGCCCGGAAAATCCACCTATCATCCGTATCTTTAGCACGGCAAATGCTCCGTGTGAACGGGGCCTAAGAGTCACAGACAGACCTCCACGAATTCGTTTTTTCAAAAACTGTCACCTCTGGTAAGGAAAACCTCCATCATTAGACGCAGTATATCTTTGAGAACCAGATGCTAAGGACACAACAGGGAGAGGTTCCCCAGAGGCTTCTTTCTAAAGGGAGCAACAAATTCCAGAGGGGTAGCCATGTTCAGTAGCTTTAGCAAAACAAAAAGGAGTACACAGGCACTTTAAAGTCGAACTGGTTTATGGTGACAGAAGCTTTTGTGGGCTCAAATACACTTATGTGCAACAGAATCACCTGCCCCACAGTGGAGGCTGAATAAAAGGAACCCAACTTCCTCTCCAGGAAACAGGCCAGTGAACACAGCTTGCCATCATCAGGGCTGTAATAGGACAAGAGGGTTCAACAATCCCCAGAATTCCTTGAGAGAAAGCTGGGACAGGTAAACTAGTTTTAGTCTTCAGTGTAGACATTTACAACAGGCAGGAAGGCAACGAAGCCAGCTTCTAACTGCAAGGGGCAGCTCTCAGGAATGTGGCTATACGGGCCTGTTGCCAGAGCGATGCGTAGCGTCACATCCTGGCGACGGCGGTGCAACGCGTATCGCTGTCCCCCGCGGCAGGGATCCTGTGAAGACGAGCGGATCCCCCGCCGCGGCTTGGCAGCCCTAATGGATCGAGGCCTTGGCACCAGGATGAAAGGTTTAATTCTCGACCCCTATTATTTACCTAATTAGAAATACAACCCTTTCCCAGGCATCTCCAGAAAAAATAGTAGCCCCGCTCCCACAAAAATAAGGAAATCTGATATTGATGTAAAGAACAATGCCTGTTTTTTTGCATCTAAATGCTGTTGTTTGATGTATAAATGCTAAGTAAAAATGGTGTAAACCAAGGGGACCCAACCTTTTTAAGCCTGCAGGCACCTTTGGAATTCTGACCGAGGGTGGTGGGTTCAGCCACAAAATGGCTGCCGCAGGACGAGGTGGGAGACACAAAATGGCTGCCATGGCTTACCTTAAGAACATAAGAAGAGCCCTGCTGGACTTACAGTCTACATTCTGTCTCACACAGTGGTCAACCAGTTCCTCTGGAGGTCCAGCAACAGGCCAGGGAGCCCGATGTTGCCTCATGGCTCTGGGAATCAGAGGATTAGTGCATCTGAATGTGGAGGTTCCCCTCAGCCACCATGGCTAGTAGCCATTGATAGACGTATCCTCCATGAATCCTATCTAGTCCCCTTTTAAAGCTGCTTATTCCTGTGGCCATCATAGGGTTGCCAGGTCCCCCCCCCCGGTGTGCAGGGGATCCCCCGGTTCCCAGGGCTCCTCCCAGCACCAGCCAGCTGGCCAGCGGGGCAAAATTAACACACACACACACACCCAAAAAAACAGGCAAGAAGCCGGAAGTAAATGCGATGTGTCAGCATCACTCAGAAGTGACGTAGGCATGTCTGTGATGTTGGGGGGGGGAGTGACGCTCTGTTTTTTGGGCAAAACTCTGTGGCAGAATTAGCTTCAAACGATAGAGCTTTACTCAAAAACCAGAGCATCACCAACCCCACATCACTGACGTGCCTTCGTCACATCTGGGTGACGTAGGCATGTCGCACTTACTTCCGGCTCCATTGTTCCAGCTCCCGGTTAAGTCTCCCCATCCCGTGATGGCCTAGGGTTGCCTGCCCGTGAGTCTTAGGGGCCTGGCTTAGGAGTCCACATAGTCATAACATTGTCCAAACAGCCTTTGCAAAGACGCCCATTCTAAATACTTGGAAGATGCGTTTCCTTCGACTTCTTCAGTTTGCCGCCTGTGTAAGTGGAACCTGATTTCAGCAATTTCAACAAACCACAAGGTTCCTAGTGTAAGAAGCGAATCATAGGTTCTCCTCCTATCAAGTTACACTGATTACATGGACTTTATGTCTTGTCTACAAAGGAGGAAATATTGTATCTTATGCCTTATTATAGCTACAGTATGCACTAATGTTGTTGTTGTGACACCACCAACTTTATAATTGTTTAATATACTGTTTCTACTACTGACAGAACCAATGGCTTGCCCAAGGTAATCCAGCAGCTGCAAGTGGGGAAGTGGGGAATCAAACCCAGTCCTCCCAGATTAGAGTCCGCACACTTGACCACTACACCAAACCACTAAAAGCCCTTGGTGGGTACCATGTTGGGAACTGCTGTTATAAAGGAAACGAACAAACCTGGGAAACAAACAGAGAGAAAACGGGTGGGATGAAAAGACTAAAAGGAATGACTAGTGGCACACTCCTACATCCTGACATCCCTACACTGCACAACACTCAGACTTACGTTTTCACATAGGGATCCGAGTAGCCGTTGGCATCCATGGCCGCCAAATGCGCGCAGCGGACGATGCCCACCAGCAGACCTTGCTTCTGGGAGCTGTACTTGAGAGAGATGAGGATCCGGCCACGCTCCTCCAGGGACTTGTCTTCTGTTTTGTCTATCTGTGCAGAGAAAAGGAGAGGTGGCTCAGATCCCAGTTTCTCTCTGCAGCTGTGCTCTTCTAACAGAACCGGAGCCCTGGCCCCTCCGCTGGCAAATGCAGGACAGCAAAAAGGTCCGGGGCTTCCCAGTTTAGGGGGAAAGGGGACTAACACTGCAATGTAAGCCGATCTACTCAGAATTCTACTGAAGCCTGCTCAATGGGGCTTGCTCCCAGAAAAGTGCTCTTACTGCACTGTAAGTTACGGATGGGTAGGGAGTAGAGATTTACGTCATGGTGCATAGTACAGAGAAAGCAGAAAGAGGGAATTTTTTTCTCTCTTCTCCCTCTCAAAGTCTCAGGGGTTTCTGCATATTTGACTATGCAGGAAAAAACATAATTTGGGCAATTCATTAAAAGAGAGAGGGGAGAAAACCCTGCCCAACGAGGACTGAGCATGCTCTAGGAGGCACAGAATACCGACAGCAGCTGCGCATCAGTTAATGGGAGACTTGCCAGCTCTTAAACTGGTCCCTCTAGCTGTCCATTTAATATCAGCTTAATCTGCTGCAGTTAGCATGTGATGCTATTGAACTTCATGCCATAAAAAGCTTCAGCGGCCCATTTCCAGTAATTAAACCTGTATTAAAGGAGAGTCCCTTGGACTGCAAGAAGATCCAATCAGTCAATCCTAAAAGAAATCAACCCTGACTGTTCCCTGGAAGGCCAGAGACTGAAACTGAAGCTCAAATACTTTGGCCACCCAATGAGAAGGGAGCACTCACTGGAGAAGACCCTGATGCTGGGAAAGATTGAAGGTCAAAGAAGACGGGGACGGCAAAGGAAGAGATGGTTAGACAGTGTCATAGATGCAACGAACATGAAATTGAGCAAACTTCAGAGGACGACGGAAGACCGGAAGGCCTGGCGGGATCTGGTCCATGGGGTCGCGAAGAGTCGGACTCGACTGTGCAACTGAACCACCACAACAAAAGGGACAGGATACTTTGGCAACCCGGGTGGGATGGGGAAACTGACTGAGAACTGAAAGGAGTGTCTGCGACAATCACAACTCTGTTTCTCGCTCCCACACACCTGCACATCTCCCAGTAAATTCCTCTCACGTTCCCGATTTATGGATATTATGGAGTGACGAAGACTAAGGTTGCCAAACTCCAGGTAGCACCTGGGGATCTCCTGCTATTACAGTTGATCTCCAGATGACCAAGATCAGTTCCCCCGGAGGAAATGGCTGCTTTGGAGGGCTGACTCTATGGCACTATACTTGACTGGGGTCTCCATGGCACTATATTCGGTTGGGGTCTCTCCCCTCCCCAAACCCTGCTCTCCTCAGGCTCCATCCTCCAAATCTCGAGGTATTTCCCAAACCAGAGCTGGCAACTCTCACTGGTCATCGTGGTCAGTTTGCCAGGTTCACCTACCTGACCAGCGGGGGGCTCCCAACGTCCTTCCGAGAGACCGGAAATGATGTCGAGGGACTTCTGGTAAAACCACAAGTGCAGGCCCTGGTGCAACAACATCACCTGGAAGTGACGTCATCACGTGGGGTGGTGGTGGTGCAATGCTGTGGCTTTTGGACAAAACTCTATGGTAAATTTGGTTTCAAACACAGTGTTGCCCACAAACCAGAGCGTCGCCTCCGACGTGATGACATCACTTCCATGGACTGCAAAAGGCAGGGGTTCCTCCACCCCCACTGGGGGACTGGGAACCCTACACCATGGATCTATGTAGTTTTGTTTGTTGTTCAGTCGCACAGTCGAGTCCGACTCTTCGCGACCCCATGGACCAGATCACGCCAGGACTTCCTATATTCCGCCGTCCTCTGAAGTTGGTTCAATTTCATCTTCGTTGCATCTATGACACTGTCTAACCATCTCATCCTTTGCCATCCCCGTCTTCTTTGACCTTCAGTCTTTCCCAGCATCAGGGTCTTCTTCTCCAGGGAGTGCTCCCTTCTCATTGGGTGGCCAAAGTATTTGAGCTTCAGTTTCAGTCTCTGGCCTTCCAGGGAACAGTCAGGGTTGATTTCTTTTAGGATTGACTGATTTGATCTTCTTGCAGTCCAAGGGACTCTCAAGAGTCTTCTCCAGCACCATAGTTCAAAAGAATCTATTCTTCGGCGCTCGGCCTTCCTGATAGTCCAACTCTCGCAGCCATACATGACTACTGGGAATACCATTGCTTGGACCATGCGTATTTTTGTTGGCAGGGTGATGTCTCTACTTTTTATCATGCTGTTTAGGTTCACCATCGCTTTCCTCCCAAGGAGCAGGCGTCTTTTAATTTCATGGCTGCAGTCACAGTCTGCGGTGATTTGATGACTAGGGAGCCATGTACCTGATGTTATCTGCAGGTCGTCTTGAAGAAACAGGCTCTGAAGAACTGCTCTTCCAAAAGCAGCATCAGTTTTAGCACAGTGCATCACCACCAGGAACTTCTCAAAGGCTGAAGTCAGTGAACCAATAGCAGACCTGCAGAGATATGTCACCAAGTATCTGGAGAAAGTGGCAGAATCAGGAGCCATAATGACCCTTTCACAGTACTAGCTTGCTTGATACGTTCGCATCAAACTTTAAAGCCAGGCATCTTTCCCGGCATTTGAAAGACATGTTTGCACTCACTGGAGAAAACCCTGATGCTGGGAAAGA
>NW_015172618.1:194649-210067 GCF_001447785.1 Gekko japonicus | reverse complement strand
TTGAGCTTCAGTTTCATTATCTGGCCTTCCAGGGAACAGTCAGGGTTGATTTCTTTTAGGATTGACTGATTGGATCTTCTTGCAGTCCAGGGGACTCTCAAGAGTCTTCTCCAGCACCATAGTTCAAAAGAATCTATTCTTCGGCGCTCGGCCTTCCTTATGGTCCAACTCTCGCAGCCATACATGACTACTGGAAATACCATTGCTTTGACCATGCGGACTTTTGTTGACAGGGTAATGTCTCTACTTTTTATCATGCTGTTTAGGTTCACCATCGCTTTTCTCCCATGTAGTAACGCACACCTAATAAATCATCTACTACTGAGGCCCTGAGCCAGTAGAGCCAAAATCGGCATTCTTTTATTATTTATAATAAGGATCACGGAGCTCCATTATTTGGGTTGGATTCTTTGTTTCCCAGCCACCCCTACAGTAGCTGAGAAGTTGCACTTCCCCTCTCTTGTCTTTCCAACTCTCAGAGTAATAAATTACCAACTGGAGAGTCTGACACCATTAATTTGCCTGCTGGGATTCCAACATGCTCATTAACTGTCCGTGCAAAGACAGGATTAAAAGCAACTTAAACGGCCCCCGATTGCACCTTGAAGGGAGTGTCAGATCCAATCAGGACTCCACTCACACAGGCTGCTGGTGGCCCAGTTCAGAGAGAGGAAGTGCTCAGGGGTCAGTCAAGGGCAAACCTTGATTGGATCTTGCAGGCTGCCTTGGCTGGGACTGAGACAGGCTCCCCAGCCCTTTGGCTTAGCACAGAACCTCTGCATCTTGAAGCTTGGGGAAAGCGCAAGCTATCCTTTAAAACGGAAAGAAGCTGTTTACAGGTGTGCCAGCCCCAAGGCAAAATCCAAAACCAGAAGTGGTGGTGGAAAGCGCTGTCAAGCCGCAGCCGATTTATGGAGACTCTGTAGGGCTTTCAAGGCAAGAGACAAATAGAGATGGTTTGTCATTGCCTGCCTCTGCATAATGACCGTGAGCTTCCTTGGTGATCTCCCATCCAAATACTGGCCAGGGCAATGCCTTTTATTAGCACCAACCAAATGACACGAGCATTCACGTTCCCCAGAACTTCAGGGTCAATATCACAAATATATATTTATTTGTGATATCTGTCTGTCTGTCTATCCATCTGTCTATCTATCTCTATATATATGTCTATCTGTCTATCGGTTGTGGGGGGGATAACCTGGGATATGATTTTTCAAAATAATTACAACCCCCAAATAGAAAAAAAATAGAAAATATAACAACAACGGTGGCAGGTCTACAAGTAAGCATTTGTAAATATCTAAGAACATGTCCATGCGTAATTGTCATCTATATCTCATTTGTTCGAATACTGATAAAGTTGAAAGGTCCTCAATCCACTGGATTATGGTAGGTGGGTATTTATTTTTCCAGTGTCGTAAAGTTTTGTCTTTTAACAAGTGTAAGAGCATGGATATGGTGTTAAGTCCTGTTCAAGCCTGCAATGTGTGTGGAGTATGTCGGGGGCGATGCTCTAGTTCTGGGGCAAAATTCTATGGTAGAAGCTAATTCATAGAGTTTTGCCCAAAAAACAGAGCATCCCCCCCATGTCCCTGATGTGCCTACATCACTTCCAGGTCATGTTGGCACATCAGTTGATTTCCAGCATTCCTCCCCACTCTTGGTGAGCATGCCCCCCCATCCCCTGCCGGCTGCTCCGAGGGACCTAGCATCCCAAATCAGCCGGAGGGCCCTTGAAGCCAGCCTCATGCTGCATCCGGCCGAACGTCTTTCCATTTATTCCTCGTGCAATTCTGGCTGCAGCCACTAGGGAACGCAGGAAAGTCTGAGTAAATGACAATCTACTACGATCAGCTAGACTTCCCTTTCTCCAAGGCTGAAGCAAATTTGCCTAACAGATGGTCCCGGTCACACGAGCGGGATACTGCGCCAGTGAAGGGAGGCAAATTAGAGCCAGAACAAAAAGAACCATGGTAGCGCGATCCGACACGCCCCCGTGGCTCCGTGCTCCGGCAGGCAATCAGACGTAGCACGGCAAAACGGACGTTGCGTGTTTGTGCACATGCGTGGGACGGGGAACGGCGCTGGCTGCGACGGGCTACCAGCGCTTCCCCGATCAGACGTGTGGAGTTGCTGCGCGTCATCCGGAAGGTAGTGCTCTGTTGCCGGTACCTTTTCAATGCGCGTTTTCGGGCCGAAGGGACAGATTGGGGACGGGTGTGTGACAGTTCCCTGATGTTGCGGTTTGATCGCGCCCATTTGATGCGCCCTCAACCCGTCCGTTTTGCGGGGCAAATCCTCCCGTGTGACCGGGGCCAGATCATGCTAAACCCTTCAACTAATCATCCAGCAATGTAGCAGGACAAGCAACCGCATCAGATGGCTGCTACACTAACTGTCAACCTGCAGCCTGCTAACCTTCTATAACAGTCTAGCCTTTCCTTGTACCCAGCTCAGCCAGATCTTGCAAAGTCGTCCTTAGGGTGTTGCAGCAAGAGAAAACAACCTTTCCCACTCTTTTGCTTCATTTCGCTCTCTCTTTTCCACACTTTCCCCATTCATTTCTATTTCCCTCCACCTAATTTTTCTGCCATAGAGACCCTTCGCTTCAGTTGCAAATATCACGGGGGTGGTGGGGGTGGTTTGTCTCACCTGGGCTAGGATTTTCCTACGCCTTTCAATTTTGCCATGGAACTCCCACAATCATCCTGAAGCTGTTGGCCAATTTTTGAGTCTCCTAGCTTTATTTTCTGATGTATTATGTCAGTGTGGCGTAGGGGTTAAAGTGTCGGGCCAGGATCTGGGAATCCGAGGTTCAAATCCCCACTATGCCATGGAAGCTCGCTGGGTGACCTTGGGCCAGTCATCCACTCTCAGCCTAACCTACCTTACAGGGTTGTTGTGAGGACAAAATGGATGAGGGGAGAAGGACATGTGCCCTAAACCATTGGGGAGAAAGTAAATAAATAAATACACAACCACAGACAGATAGGCCAATTCTTTTATTATTATAGATTCACGGTAACCGCAAGCCAAGTGGTTTGTTTGTTTTGTTATGATACTTGGTTTGGATCAGGGTCATATGGGGGGGCAGATGGAATCTTTGGGGGCCCATGGTGGCTCTCAGCAGAGCTGCAGACATTCAACAGGTACAGTACTTGCTCCAGCATAGATTCTGGAGTAGGCAAAGAGTTGTGGGTGGATTCACCCTTTTACCTTACTGGGAAAATAGGCTGCTAGTCTGGAAGACCACTGACCCCTGCTAGACGGGGAGCACAAGAGCATTCTCGTTCCCACTCAAACCTGCGCTGCAGCAACGATGACGACAGAGGTAGGAAGGGTTACCAACACGCCTGGAGAAGGAACGCCCTGTCCCTTGCACAGTGACCTAATGGGATGTTATTTGGTGGCGGAAACTGTGGTCCAGTGGCAGTCGACTTACGGCGACCCCGTAGGGTTTTCAAGACAAGAGACATTCAGGGGTGGTTTGCCATTGCCTGCCTCTGCGTAGCGACCCTGGACTTCCCTGGTGGTCTCCGGCCCAAGCATTAACCACGGCTGAACCTGCTTATGCTCCAAGATCTGATGAGATCAGGCCAGCCTGAGCCGTCAGGGCAAGATGTTATATTACCAGGTTAATATTACTTCCCTGCACGCCATGAACGGCTTCATCTACTTGTGTCTACAAATTAAACCTCTCTTAAAGGAACAGCGTTCCGTGCGCCTTGGTGTTTAGTCATGCCGGCCACATGACCAGCGGACAGCGCGGGCTCTTCGGCTTTGAAACGGAGATGAGCACCGCAACCCTAGAGTCGGAGTCGACTGGCTTTCGAGGAGAGGAACATTTACCTTTTTAAAGGGACAGGAGATTTTTCTCCAGGCAAGCTGTTATGTATTGGGACTGAAACATTCCAGAACTGTTCTACCAGAGACTGGCTGAGCTTGGAGCCCTAGAACAATAGCCCACCAGGACTCTGGAAGTAACCAGTCAAGAAGTGATGTTATGTAAATAGCCTATCGTTGGGAGTGGGGTGTGTCTGGGTGTGGCAATCGCATGCCATTTAAACAGGGCTGCGGTCCTGGAGTTTTCAGTCTTGTTCTTGGCTGAAATCACTGAATAAAGTAGAGCTGATCACTAGACGGAGTCTGCTCATCCATGGAACCCACTATTTAACACAAGCCTACTTCCCCCTGCCCCAGTGTTGTCATTGCCACGGCCCAGGTCACCCATGGCACCGCTGGGGCTGCTTGGATTTCTGCCCGTCGCATCTAAGCCAAGACGAAAAGAGCAGCAACCTGTTGCATGTGTGTGTTCTGGAACGAGGGGAGGAAATGAGAAAGTGAATCAGGGAGACTTCCTGGATCAAGGCCTTTCGGGGGAGGCGCAGACGCCTCCTCATGACACAATATTGTCGGTCGTCATCCCGGATTCAAGTAAATGACAATCTTGTTGCTCCGTGCATCAAACCCTGCTGCCCTCTCCGCTTTCCCAGGGGAGACGCATCGGCTCTCCTCCCACATGCTCTCTCTCGGAATGGCTCATCAAGAGCTGAGCAGCTTTGCAAATCCCGGAGTGTGTTTGTTTTTTAATAGAAGCTGCTCCCTCCAGTCAGATTTGCGACGGCTAAACTGGGGAGGGGGGCAAGTTTCAGGGAGGAAAAATGCAGAACAGATCAATTTGCTTGTGAGGTTCCTTTCCGGGAGGGGGATAATTTTTTTGGGGGGGAGGGGGGTTTCAAGCCATCTTTCTTCTCCTCTCCTTGATTCGAGCTGCCAACTTTTTTGCATGTGATTGTTCCTGTGCCTTTAAACAGCTAGTTGGTCTGCAGTCATCCCTCTGCTATGGAAAGAAGTTTACCCAAGTCAGCCACTTACCTTCTGGGATGCTGGGGGGGGGGGACATGGAGGAGGGGGCTCGTGTGGTGTTGGACAGCAGGTAAGGGTCCAAGCTGCTGCAGGGAACAGGGGGACACCAGTAGGGCTGAGCGCCTCCTGGCACAATTCCATGCCGAAAAGGTTGTTCCTGCTGCTCTTGTTTGCTCTTTTTTTGTTTTGTTTAAACTTCCTTTTGAGAACCAAAAGTTCTCAGGGCCCCAAGCTGGACTGCTTCTTCAGTTCTGAGGCTACATTTATTTATTTACTTATTTATTTACATCCTGCCTTTCTACCCATGATTCCATCATTCTCTCCCTCCCCTCGGTTTTATCCTCACAACAACCCTGTGAAGTGGGACAGGCCGAGAGAGTGTGACTGGCCCGAGCTCACCCAGCAAGCTTCCATGGCAGAGTGAGGATTCAAACCTGGGTCTCCCAGACCCTAAACCAAAACTAACCACTGTACCACACTGGGATCTGATGGCAGTGGGCTTCACTCACTGGCAGTTGCTTCTCCAGGCAGATGCTGAACTTTTTGGTCTGGTTTGGCTTGAGCTTCTTCAGCGGGATCCTGGTTTCCCCAATGAACTCGTTGTGGCGAAACTTGTCCTCGTCGCAGACGGAAATTCTGAAAGGCGCAAAAAGAGCAGAGAGGTGAACGCCTCAGCAAATGCTTTTGCAGTGTGACACTGCCCAACAACAAGAAGGCCAGCCTTGCCAGGAAGCGAGAGAGGGGCATCTTCAAGGCCGGGAGGAACAAGCCCAGGACACACAAGTACAGGGATTGGCATAACTGGGCACCCACCAAGCTTAGAGCCTGGCAAAGGGCCCACTCTCAACTGGAGACATGGGTCTGTTTGCCAGAGAGGGAAGTGCCCGAGGCAGCCAAGCAGAGCGCAAGGGAATCGATGCTCAGCTCTCCCCCTCAGGCACCCCCTCCCAACTGGCTTCAGGGCCCCTGGAACATACGACAGACTCTTCCTGTGATCTGCTTCTCCTGGTCGGCCCCAGGGGAGGATCAAAGGAATGTGAGAAAGTCAGAGTTCTCTCCCTGCGGCACGCCGCCACACGCCACACGCCAGTTAGGGACTGAGAGAGAAGGGAACAATGATTGGGGAGTGTGAGGTGGAACTGGGGGGCGTGTGAGGAAAAGAAGCCGCTAGGGAGGGGCTCACGGAAACCCTGCGTATGTCTACTAAAACCTGCAGGCAGCCACAATACTGTATTGAAAGCCGAGAGCTGCTGTTGGGACGGACTCTCTCCAGCGTCACTGTGAGATGCCCAGGCAGGCAACGGACTTAGTCAAGGGTGTCTTTGACCACCTGTAATCCTTCCTGGTGCAACCAGAGGCAGACGGACCTTGGCTTTCACCTTTTGAGGCCTCACAAACATCTTTGTCGTGTGTCTTTAGATCTTGCTGCTTAAGTAAGTAATATGGCCATTTGTATCACATTGTAAGTTAAAAGAATATTTGATCATTCATATTCAATATTCTTTTTATCTCTTTTCTCTACAGCCTTCTTCTTCCTGGTCCCATATTCAGTTATTGGTTATCTTATTGCAATATGTATTTAAGTTATGTGTAAAAAAGGTAAAGGGTCCCTTGCTCGAAAGCCAGTCGAATCCGACTCTAGGGTTGCGGTGCTCATCTCCATTTCAAAGCCGAAGAGCCAGCGCTGTCCGAAGACATTTCCATGGTCATGTGGCCAGCATGTGTACCTCAATATTATTTGACCTCTGAAGAAGGCCCCAATAGGGCAGAAACACGTCAGGTCATGAGTATTGGCCCTTGTGTTTAGGCTATACTTTTTTACGAGGCTTTCATTGGGCCCTTATGTATGTTTTTAACAGTCTTTCTAATAAATACTTGTATTTTTGTATATTATAACTAGGTTTTTAATATTGGCCCTTCATTAGACTTTCTTCTCACCCTTTTGGTTCTTGATCCTTCCTGGTGCAACCAGAAGCAGACAGACCTTGAACCATCCCAGAACCTGGAGTTGTCGCCAGCAAGTCCTTAGAATCAAGAGTCTTTTTTTCTTTTCTTTTTTAAAAAGTCTGATTGCAGCTTTGAGCACGTTACTCCCGTTTTGACCTAGCATTCCAGTTCTACCATGGGATTTTTAGATATGATTGTATCTTGCATGCACATGGTCCAATTCGATATGGTATTTACACATACAGTGTATGTCACAGATGCTTATAATATAGGTATGATGCATAGCGCTGATTACACTTAAACGATGTTGAATACATTTAATGGGGAAAATTCAGCACAAGGAAGGGAAACGACACAAAGATAAAGACTCACGGGCTTGATGTATATAACGGGAAAAAGGAATTTAAATGGAGCTTTGGCACGGGGGGGGGGGAGGCAGGGATGAGAAATTCAAAACCACCCTTAAGTGGATTCCTGGCAACATTCACCCCCACGGCTTCCCGATCCAACCTGTGGCTGTTCTGCTTTCCCAGGATTCCAGAGGAATCTCGGCCGCAGGTTGCTGTATGAGTCTACGATAGCAGAACAAAATTCAAGCTCAGTAGCACCTGAAAGACCAACGGAATTTTCCAGGGTACCAGCTTTTGTGAGTTAAAGCTCACTTTATCAAATAGCTCACAAAAGAGAGCTTTGACTCACAAGAGTTCATACTCCCGAGCTCCAGACAACTCTGTTGGTCTTTAAGGTTCTACTGGAGTGGACTTGAATCTTGGTCTTCCAGAAGCATGTGAGTGTAGGCAGAGTCACACCCTTCTAAGTCCAATGAAGGCACTGAGCTTAGCAGACTATAACTTTCCTTTGGGCGGCACTGTCCAAGAACATTCCTTTCCTTTCATCTGATTGATTAATTAATTAATTATTACCCTTGTACCCTGCCCTCCCCGCAAGCGGGCTCAGGGCGGCTCACAACAGGGCACTATGTGCCAGCACATAAAAACAGGATAAAACAATCACATAAACCAATAAAATATACAGTAATTTCAGTCTATCAATTGAACAAGATAGTATCACCAAGATGTTACATAACACTGTCAGTCCTTCACTAGAGGAGGATAAAGTCCCGTAGATGTTGTTCGTCCCCATCCAGCGAAACTGATCCACCGCGATACCGTAATTTGATCTTCATAGGGCTGGTCCCCTTACCCTGTTGTTACCAATACAATTGGTGGTGGTGATAGTGGTAGTGGCGGCTCCTAATCAAAGGCCTGGCGGAAGAGCTCCATCTTGCAGGCCCTGCGGAACTGTAAGAGGTCCCACAGGGCCCTGATCTCCTCTGGGAGCTCGTTCCACCAGGTAGGAGCCGCCACTGAGAAGGACCTGGCCCTAGTTGCAGCAAGCCTGGCCTCCCTAGGGCCTGGGATCGCAAGGCGATGTTGAGTCCCGGATCGAAGTGCTCTTTGGGGTACACGTGGGGAAAGGTGGTCCCTCAGATATGTCAGACCCTGGCCATATAGGGCTTTAAAGGTAAGAACCAACACTTTGAAGCGGATTCAGGGGGCGCATATAGATGCTATTGGCAGCCAGTGCAGTGCTTTCAGCACAGGCCGGATATGCTCCCATCTAGGGAGGCCCATCAACAGCCTGGCCGCAGCATTCTGCACTAGCTGCAGCTTCCGGATTTGCGACATAGGCAGCCCCATGTAGAGAGCATTACAGTAGTCTAACCTCGAGGTGACCGTTGCATGAATCACTGTGGCCAGGTCATCGCAGTTGACGAAAGGAACCAACTGCCGGATCAGCCAAAGATGGTAAAAGGCCGATTTGGCAGTGACTGCCACCTGGGCCTCCATGGTTAAGGAAGGAGCCAGGAGCACTCCCAAACTCCTAACTACCGACGCTGGCACCAAAGGTGCCCCATTGAAGGTCAGGAGAAGGATCCCCAACCCCAGACCGACCCGACTCAGGCACAGGACCTCCGTCTTCGCCGGGTGTAATTTCAGCTGGCTCAGCCTGAGCCACCAAGCCACGGCCTGCAAAGCCCGGTGCAGATCTTCTAGGTTGGAGACCAACCGGCTGCCCAACATCAGATAGAGCTGGGTGTCATCTGCATATTGATGGCACCCAGGCCCATACCTCTGGGCAATCTGGGCGAGGGGGCGCATATAGATATTAAACAACATCAGGGAAAGCACCGCCCCCTGAGGCACACCACATTCAAGCAGGTGCCTCGGGGACTGCTGTTCCCCTAGCGTCTTGAGCAGTCATATGCCCTCCTCTGATACATATCATCTTTGAGCTTTTATGCCCAAACAATTAAAAAAAAATTAGCAACAGCAAGGGTAGCATTAGGGGATCTCTCAGATAAAAGGAGTGAGATGTATCTTTGAGTGAGGTCAAAAGGAAATGAAATCCAAACAGTACATTAAAAATTGATTCCTAAGAGTTGCATACAAGGGACACCCCAATAAAATATGCACCAATGTTCCAACTTTCCCTAAAGAGCAGTCACACACATGCTCTGAAAAAGAGGTTCCCAGTAATCTACCACTCGCAACAGGGGCGGACTGCGCATTTAGCTGAGTCAATAAAAACACTCCCAAAATAATTTGGGACAGACAAGTGAAAGGCATAAGAAAGCCATGATCTAGGTAGGAGGATTAAAAAAATAAGGAAGAATAAACCCTGCAGGCACAAAAACATGTATTCCGAAGAGGCTCTGGCTAGAAACAGCCAAACTGCCCCATAACATCCACTGATACCCCCCTCCCAATCTATGACCAAAACCATCTCTCTGCTTGATAGTGGAAAGCCAGCAATCACTGATAGTCCCATTAAAAAAAACTGTCCTGTGCTTTCAAACGTTTCCAATAAGAAAAGATCTTATCGTCGTAGGACCAAGAGGCAGGGGATTTCTCTCTCAGCCACCAGCTAATGGATCTGTTGCTTTTCTCAAATGCACTGTGGCTGCACAGACAGCATCAGAAGGGGTGCAATTCTACCCACCAAATCTCTTTTGCACACTCCAGAGAGAAATGCCTCTCTAGCTTTCACGACAAGGACTTTCTGTCAAATTTCTTCTAATTACAGCAACACAATGTTATTCCCCCCCCACACACCTCAGCAAGCCAGAACCGGGGCCACAAAACTGGGTATAATTAGACACAATCAAACATTACACTGAGACCTTTGGTGTATGATGGGTACATTTTCTTGGAAGAGGGAGGGAGTCAGAAAGCAACCGGTAGTCTCTCAAGCAAATTAGGAAACTAATGTGGCTAATTTGAAGCAGCAAAGGGGGGGTGTCTCTCATAGCCTTGAAGCACAATGCATGATCTCAGGCCTGACCAATCTCTCTTTAATTAACTTTTATTGAAATTTCATAATAGAGAAGAAAGAGAAAAAAGAAAAAGGGAAAAAAACTAGAAAAAAGACAAGAAAAAATAATTCAGCGTGTATGCCTTCTCAATACAAGTTAGGGATAGCTTACAGTCCATATTATCTAAATCACATAGTACCCTCGTGTCTAATATATAATAGTCTTATATTCATATTTATCTTTACTCCACACATAGAAAGGAGCCCAAGCATCAACAAAGTCTTTTTCGGATTTTTCTTTCAAGATCACAGTTACTTTGTCCATCTCCGCACATTCCGTGATTTTCCAAATCCCTTCTTCTGGAACTGTTCGTTGTTTCCATACTTGAGCTAAAGTAATCCTGGCTGCTGTCACTGCATGCAATATAAAGTATTTTTGTTGTTTATTAAATTTATCTGAAAAGCAGTTCAACAGGAAGAGTTCTGGTTTATTTATTTTATTTATTTAACTTTCCACTTGCTATACCGCCCTAACCCCTAGGGGTCTCTGGGCGGTTTACATCTGTAATGGTTCTAGTAACCCTTCTTCCCTAACTTGGGCCACACATGATAGGGGTGGGGAAGCCTACCGGCACCCTAGTTAGAGGGCCTCGTTGTTTCTCCGGCGTTGCTGTTTCTTCCCGGCGATCATTCCTAGCCTTCCTCCTGGCGACTGGCGACCAGCGGGACTGCGCAGGCGCCCGACTTCCACGCCTGCTTCCTGGCTCAGGCTCAGTCCGATCAGGCTCCGCCTTGTCCAGCGCCGCGTGTCATCGGGTGCCCCTCAGTCTCTCGCCTCCGTCGCCGTTGGTCGCACGATGGTCTGCTCGCTGTCAGGGATCGCTCTGTCAGTGCTGCAGCCGCTGCATCGCCATTTGCCTCCGCCGCCAGATGCTCCGTCGCCGCCATTGCCACCGATGATTCCACTGTCGTCTGTGCCATCTCCACGCTCCTCGTCAGGGGAGGGTGCCCCTACCCTTCTAAGGGTAGGTACCCATTAGCCTACTCGCGTAGCTGTTAACTGCTTTCGGCCCGCTGGGTTGGCGGGAGCTGGGACTGGGGGCTGGGAGCTCACTCCGGCCGCGGTGGGGATTCGAACAGCCATTGTGGCTGTTCGCTACTGATGTTACTTGCAGGCGTTGTACTGCCTGCGCCACCGCTCCCATTGGTTCAAATGGTATTATCACCTGTAAAATTTCTTGCATTACTTCATGTACCATTGTCCAAAACTTTTTAACAACATGCATGATCTCAGGCCTGACCAATCTCAGGTGGGACCTGGAGATCTCACATAACTATCAATGATCTCTAGGTGACAGAGATCAGATCCCCTGCAGAAAATAGCAGCTTCAGAGGGGGAACTCCATGGCATTATACACCTGCTGAGGCTCCTCGCCTCTCCCCAGACCCCTCCCTCAAATCCCCAGGGATTTTCCAACTCAGGGTCAGCAATCCTGCCACCTGTCAGAGGATCCAGGAAGTGTGGAGGTTGTACCCCCTCCTTCTGTCCCAGGAACACTAGCAAGGGAAGATCAGCTTGTCCGCCACTATATTTGAACGATGTAAACACAAGGCATTCAGTCCTCACACATCTCCCCATCCTCATATATACTCTGGCCCCACTGGTGGACCTCCTGATGGCACCTGGGTTTTGGCCACTGTGTGACACAGAGTGTTGGACTGGATGGGCCATTGGTCTGATCCAACAGGGCTTCTCTGATGGGCCATAATGCTCTGTATCCTTGATACTTGGAGGGCAACACTGGAAGGGCTTGTGGTGGGGGTTTGAACAACATGTACATGGTCCTCCATTGGGCAGGGGGTTGGACTAGATGGTCTGTATGGCCCCTTCCAACGCTATGATTCTATGATTCGATACTTTAATTCTCTGCACTTATGACTACAGTCTCGAGCATTAACAGTTCAGGGTAATAACAACAGCACAATGATAATAATTATAATTATTACAGTGGGCACACCTATAACAGGTAAAATATCAAATTATCTGGGTCTAACTATCTATTAGATTTAATTACATAGGAAAAGAACTTAGCAACAGCCAGAGTAGTATCATGGTCACTGCTGGCCAAGAGAGCCTGTAGCTTACAGTGGGCTGGAGAACTGGCCACGTCCTTAGGAATGGGGAAACAAGCAGGGTTCCCTACCTATGAAATTCTGGACAGTCCAATGAACCGTGTAACAACGTGCCAAGACTCCCTGGTACTGGGGGTTGAACCTGGGACTTTCTGCATACCAAGAAGATGCTCTTCCACTGAGTCACAGCCCCTCCCAACAAGACGTAAGAGAAGCCTTGTTGGATCAGGCCGATGGCCTGTCCAGTCCAACACTCTGTGTCACACAGTGACCAAAAGACCCACCAGCAGGGCCAGAACCCCAGAAGCCCTCCCACTCTTGCCCCCCAAGCACCAAGATTACAGAACACCGCTGCCCCAGACAGAGTGTTCCCTCTATACCAGTGATGGCGAACCTTTTAGAGACCGAGTGCCCAAACTGCAACCCAAAACCCACTTATTTATCGCAAAGTGCCAACACAGCAATTTCACATGAATACTGAGGTTTCACTTTAGAAAAAACAACTCATACATTAACTTAAGATGATCCAAACAAACTAAGGAAAGCAAATGCTTTCATTTACTTAAAATTATTTGGCAGAGAATTCGACACTTTAATGATGGTCTGGGCCTGGCTGGGGCGATGGCACGCGTGCCCACAGAGAGGGCTCTGAGTGCCACCTCTGGCACCCGTGCCATAGGTTCGCCACCACTGCTCTATACCTTGTGGCTAATAGCTAGTCATGTACCTCTGCTCCATATGTTTATCCAGTCCCCTCTTGATAAGAACGTAAGACAAGAACGTAAGGACGGGACATCCAAAAGTTAAAGACAACGTTAAAATCTGGAGCAAAACTGAAACAAAGCCTAAGCATTAACATGTTCAATGATGCAGAAGAAACACATTAGGATAATACATGCAGCAACAGATAGGATGTACTGCACACAGTAGTATAGTCCGCAGTCTCTTTCCTTACAGTATTCTTCCCGACTTACTATTACCATTACAAAAATGCCATCCTGAATAATTCAGTTTTGCATAGCTGGCAAAGTGCCAGGAGAGGTGGATCCTTCCTGACCTCCTCAGGCAAGCCGTTGCAGAAGGGCGGGAGTCAGGACGGAGAATGCATGTCTGCGGGCAGTTGTTGACCTTGCCTGTTTGCCAAGCGGCACCTGCAGAAAGCCCTGCTCAGATAAGCAAAGCTGTCACGGCAGAGCTTAAGGTAACGCTGAAAAGTCCATCAGGCAGCGATTCATGCCGAAGCAGAACCCTTTTCCCCCTGATAAGATAGATTTGCCTTTACCCCAGTTTACTCTGCAAAATGCTGGAGGGTGCAGCACTCAAAGACACCTCCGGCTAGGGGGGAACTAGCATGGCAGGAAGCAAGCTGGGAGAGGACCCCTTTCCCCCTGATAAGATAGATTTGCCTTTGCAGGGAGGGTTTTCAAAAACAAAAACAAGCCAGCGCATTCCACAACAGCATCCCTCCACCTCCAGTGGGACAGTCCCACACACCACTGAAAGATTCTACTTCCATATGCTGCTGTTTGGTGTAATGGTTAGGAGCGCAGGCTCTAATCTGGGAGAACCGGGTTTGATTCTCCACTCCTCCACATGCAGCTGCTGGTGTGACACTGGGTCAGTCACAAGTTGTTTCATGGCTATTCTCTCATGAGCAGTTCTTGAAAGAGTTCTTGAAAGAGCGCTCTCAGATCCACCTACCTCATAGGGTGGCTGTTGTGGGGAGAGGAAGGGAAGGAGATTGTTAAGGTGCTTAACATAAGAACATAAAAGGAAGCCAATGTTGGATCAGGCCTTCCCTCCGCGTCAACGAGGGGCTGGAGGGAAAAGCGGTGCGGCGGCGCAATCACACTGATGCATTCCAGAGGCAGCTCGTGGCAAACCGGTTGCTACTACCTTTGACCAGGTATTTTTTAACTCTGCATTTTCGGCGGTATGTGATCGCGCCCGGAAACTCCGCCATACGATTGTGACTCTCCTGCGGCAAATTCGCCATGTGAACCCCAGATGATCTATTCTGAATTTGTGCAATGCTAATTATCCCTGGGGGGAGGGTATAGAGTAGGAGACCTGCCCGAGGTGTAGAAATGGCGAAGATGCAGGCAAAGAAACTGAGCCACACACTGCCAGGTTCTCTTGCCTTTTGGAGAAAAGGGCTGATTCAGGGGCGGGGGTGTCTCTGACTTCCTCCCCCCCCTCCTCTCAATTTAATAAACCCTTTTGCAGTTCTCCCCAGCAGAGTACAATACGACTGTCTGAGCCCTCCATCTACGATAGAGGTTTCTTTTCTGGCTGCAAATGCCTTTTCTCTGCCACCCCCGATTTCATATAATTTCTACTAGAAGAAAGAGAAAAGGGCTTTTCTGTGGGCATCTTGAGTCTTTTCTGCTCCCAGATAAGCTGCCGCTTCGCCACTTGGTTTAGCAGGTATTGTGCATCCATCTCACGAGATGTGAACCGACAACCACGCCGGTGGCCAGCCGCTCCCTCGAGTGTCTCGTCTTCCTCTCTGCCTCCTCCGTTCCTGTTACTAAGGAGCGTTTTAATGAATCTACTAATGCAGAAGGTTTTGTGGCATGGCTGATAAAGGGTTTTTTCTAAGAAACAGCTCCTGAAAAAAAAAGAGAAGCCTCAGCGATTGTAAGAGGCCTTTTTTTTTTGGCAGGCACCTGTAGAATTTTAACTAAACGCTTGCTTTAGGCTCTCCTTGTTTGCATGCAGATGAAGTCCTGCGTTCGCTTCCCAATTTGGAATGATGTCGGGACTGGCCCTGGTAAAAGAGCCGGGTGCTCCTCAGAGGAGACAGATCCTCTCTCAGTTCTTGCCACGCCTGAGGTCTAAGAGGAGTCCAGGACCCCAGAGGGAAGCCCCAACCTGGGAGGAGGCTCTATCCAGGAAGATAGTGCAATCTCAGATAAGCAAAGCTGTCATGGCAGAGCTTAAGGTAATATCCTCTCTCAGTTCTTGCCACGCCTGAGGTCTAAGAGGAGTCCAGGACCCCAGAGGGAAGCCCCAACCTGGGAGGAGGCTCTATCCAGGAAGATAGTGCAAGCACGGAGGAGGAGGAGGAGGAGGAGGAGGAGGAGAGATTGGATTTATACCCTGCCTTTCACTCAGAGTCTCAGAGCGGCTTACAAACTCCTTTCCCTCCCCC